>NC_134671.1:281741-465489 GCF_030463565.1 Pelecanus crispus | reverse complement strand
GGAAGGTGGGAAGGGGATTTTTTTCCCCACCCGGAGATGTTTTCCAAGATTTTTTTGGAAAGCGGGAAGCCTGGCAGGGCCGTCCGAGGCAAGGCAGCCCCTCCCTATCCCAAACCAGCCTCTTGGGGTGGGGGGCAGAAGATTTTTTTTTTTTTGGGGGGGTGTAGACCCCCTTGCCGCAGCCCATCCGCTCTCCCGCTGCATCTCCAGGGCTGCTGCGGGAAGCCCCGCCCCGATCCCTGTGGAATTGAGCGCTGGGATAAGCCCCCAAAAGAGGCAAAAAATTTAAAAAAAAGTCAATTTTTCCCACCCGCGTGAGCGCGGAAAACAGCAAATGCTCGGGGAAAAGAGGGAATAACTTCAGCGTTGTGGATCTGGGGAATTTTTTTCTCTGCAGAAAAGGGGATAACGTGAATTTTTTCTCCATGGAAAAAGGGAATAACTTCAGCGTTGCGGCTCTGGGGAATTTTTTTTTTTCATGGAAAAAGGGAATAACTTCAGCGTTGCAGCTTTGGGGATTTTTTTCTCCATGGAAAAAAAGGGATAACGTGAATTTTTTCTCCACGGAAGAAGGAATAACTTCAGCGTTGCGGCTCTGGGGAATTTTTTCTCCATGGAAAAAGGGAATAACTTCAGCGTTGCGGCTCTGGGGAATTTTTTCTCCATGGAAAAAGGGAATAACTTCAGCGTTGCGGCTCTGGGGAATTTTTTCTCCATGGAAAAAGGGAATAACTTCAGCGTTGCGGCTCTGGGGAATTTTTTTTTTTCATGGAAAAAGGGAATAACTTCAGCGTTGCAGCTTTGGGGATTTTTTTCTCCATGGAAAAAAGGGATAACGTGAATTTTTTCTCCACGGAAGAAGGGAATAACTTCAGCGTTGCGGCTCTGGGGAATTTTTTCTCCATGGAAAAAGGGAATAACTTCAGCGTTGCGGCCCTGGGGAATTTTTTCTCTGCAGAAAAAGGGAATAACTTCAGTGTTGCGGCTCTGGGGAATTTTTTCTCTGCGGAAAAAGGGGATAACGTGAATTTTTTCTCCACGGAAGAAGGGAATAACTTCAGCGTTGCAGCTCTGGGGAATTTCTTCTCCACGGAAAAAGGGGACAACTTCAGCGTTGCAGCTCTGGGGAATTTTTTCTCCATGGAAAAGGGGATAACGTGAATTTTTTCTCCACAGAAGAAGGGAATAACTTCAGCGTTGTGGCTCTGGGGAATTTTTTCTCCACGGAAGAAGGGAACAACTTCAACGTTGCGGCCCTGGGGACTTTTTTCCCACGGAAAAAGGGGATAATGTGAATTTATTCTCCACGGAAAAGGGGATAACGTGAATTTTTTCTCCACAGAAAAAGGGAATAACTTCAGCGTTGCAGCTTTGGGGAATTTTTTCTCTGTGGAAAAAGGGAATAACTTCAGTGTTGCGGCCCTGGGACTTTTTTCCCATGGAAAAAGGGGATAACGTGAATTTTTTCTCCACGGAAGAAGGGAACAACTTCAGCGTTGCGGCTCTGGGGCATTTTTTCTCCACGGAAAAAGACGGAGCAGTCCGACCGGGAGGACCCGGGCGCATTTTTGCTCTTTGAGCTGGAGGTGGGGGAGCAGGCGCAGAACCCCCCGGGGCCTCAGGCCTGGAGCAGCCTCGGGAGACTTCCCCTGGGAATTCCGGAGGTGTCGGCCGGGCATCTGGGATGACAGGGCAGCTGGCACCGCCGGGAGCCTTTGGCTCCTTTTTTTTTCCCCCCCTCAGGGAAGAGGCGGAAGCATTTTTCCAGCAAGTCACCGGAAAACGGGCACCTTGCGGAGCTGGAATTCCCTGCTTTGGGATCCCAGCTCCCAAGGTGCCGATTCCCTTAGGTGGGTGCTTCCCCCTCGCCCACCCGCCCGTCGCCTCCGCCCACCCCGACAATGAGGATGAGGATGAGGAGGGTCCTGCTCCATCACCTCCCTCCACCCCTCCCCAACCCCGTTCCCCCCCTCCCCGCTGCCTCTGCTTTTCGGGGATCCCCGGGAGCTCCGCCTCGGCCGCTCCCGTTTCCCCAGGGATGAGCATCTCCGGGAGCGGCTGAGGCGAGGGTCTGTCCCAAACCATGTCCAAACCAGTCCAAACCAGTCCAAAACAGTCCAACCTGTCCAAACCAGTCCAAACCATGTCCAAACCAGTCCAACCATGTCCAAACCAGTCCAAACTGTGTCCAAACCATGTCCAAACCAGTCCAAACCAGTCCAACCATGTCCAAAACAGTCCAACCATGTCCAAACCAGTCCAACCATGTCCAAACCAGTCCAAACTGTGTCCAAACCATGTCCAAACCAGTCCAAACCAGTCCAAACCAGTCCAAACTGTGTCCAAACCATGTCCAAACCAGTCCAAACCAGTCCAAACCAGTCCAACCATGTCCAAACCATGCCAAACCAGTCCAACCATGTCCAAACCAGTCCAAACCGTGTCCAAAACAGTCCAAACCATGTCCAAACCAGACCGAACTATGCCCAAACCAGTCCAAACCAGTCCAAACCAGTCCAACCATGTCCAAACCAGTCCAACCATGTCCAAACCAGTCCAAACTGTGTCCAAACCAGTCCAAACCAGTCCAAACCATGTCCAAAACAGTCCAACCATGCCCAAACCGTGTCCAAACCAGTCCAACCATGTCCAAACCAGTCCAAACCGTGTCCAAACCAGTCCAACCATGTCCAAACCAGTCCAAACTGTGTCCAAACCATGTCCAAACCAGTCCAAACCAGTCCAACCATGTCCAAAACAGTCCAACCATGCCCAAACCAGTCCAACCATGTCCAAACCAGTCCAAACTGTGTCCAAACCATGTCCAAACCAGTCCAAACCAGTCCAAACCAGTCCAAACCAGTCCAAAACAGTCCAACCAGTCCAAACCAGTCCAAACCATGTCCAAAACAGTCCAACCATGTCCAAAACAGTCCAAACTGTGTCCAAACCATGTCCAAACCAGTCTAAACCAGTCCAAACCATGTCCAAACCAGTCCAAAACAGTCCAACCATGTCCAAAACAGTCCAAACCAGTCACAACCATGTCCAAACCAGTCCAAACTGTGTCCAAACCAGTCCAAACCAGTCCAACCATGTCCAAACCAGTCCAACCATGTCCAAACCAGTCCAAACTGTGTCCAAACCAGTCCAAACCAGTCCAACCATGTCCAAACCAGTCCAAACCGTGTCCAAAACAGTCCAACCATGTCCAAACCAGACCGAACTATGTCCAAACCAGTCCAAACCAGTCCAAACCATGTCCAAACCAGTCCAACCATGTCCAAACCAGTCCAAACTGTGTCCAAACCAGTCCAAACCAGTCCAACCATGTCCAAACCAGTCCAAAACCGTGTCCAAAACAGTCCAACCATGTCCAAACCAGACCGAACTATGTCCAAACCAGTCCAAACCAGTCCAAACCATGTCCAAACCAGTCCAACCATGTCCAAACCAGTCCAACCATGTCCAAACCAGTCCAAACCATGTCCCAACCAGTTTATTTGGGTAAATTCATTTATTTAACGAATAAAGTGCAGATTTTGGAAAGCTACACGATGCAGAGATTAATTTTTCCATTTATTTTTGGGGTAAAGGAGCAGAAAAGCTTCTCCCCTGGCGAATAAAGAATTTATTGGTGCCCGGAATGTAGGATGATGAAAAGTTATTCTTTATTAGTTTTTATATATTTAAGTTATGACTTATTATTTCATTAGTATCTTCTTCTACTTTATCATGTGATCCTATTATATTTTTATTATACTATTACTATTATATATTATTATTTTATTATACTATTCTATTATACTGTTAGACTACTGTATTCATGCCTATTATTATGGTATGATACTGTTATACATATTAATATTATGTTATTATACTGCTATATTATTATATTGTTACATTATTATAATTATTATTTAATAGTCTTTCTGCAGCTGCAATAATTTTATGCAGTTTGAAGTGGATGAGACCGGATTCAAACCCCTACCTATTTATTCTATATATAGATTCTCTCTATATATTCTATATTCTATAATATATTTCTATCTCTCTATTTTTTTCGACGCCGTTTTCTTCACTTTCGGAAGCGCAAGGGGATGTTTTGCTCCTAAATCGGAGTAAAAAAAAAAAAGAAATCTAAAAAAAAAAAGGGCTTTTTTTTTTTTTTTTTTTTTTTTTTTTCAGGTGGCGGGGAGGAAACCGGGCTGGCAGGAACCGCAGCTCCCATTCATCAAGGGCGATAAAGAAATAATCACATTTCCCCAAGAAAAAACATTTGTCGGGGATTTTCCTTTTTTTTTTTTATCTCCAGGAAAAAAAAAAGGGGTCGGTGCCTGGTGGAGAAGGTGTTAAAACCGAGGAGGGGGAAAAAAAAAAAAACCAAACAAATAACCCTTTAACGCCACGATGCAATTTAAAAACCTCCCTCTGCAGCCTAAATTTAAAGTTTTCTGGTGGGTTTTTTTTTTTTTTTTTTAACAAAATTTGAGCAGCGTAAATCTTTTGGGGGGAGAAAGAAATTTGGGAATAGAACAAACCCTTTTTTTTTTTTTTTTTTTAAGGATTTTTTAAAAAATAATTTCTCGACTTTTATTTCTTTCCTCCTTGGCCAGGGGTGGATTTTGGGCTGAATTGGGTTTCCCAGCCCCCACATTTCTTATTTTTGAAGGGCAAAGTCAGGCACGGTGGCTAAAAAAAAAAAAAAAAAAGACAAAAAGGAGGAAAAAGGGGGGAAAGAAAGAAGGGAGGATGGGGAAAAAGAGGGAAAGAAGGGGGAAAAGAGGGGAAAAAGGGGGAAGAAGGGGGGAAAGAAAGGGGGAAACAAGGGGAAAGGTGGGGGGAAGAAGGGGAAAAGAAGGGAGAAAAGGGGGAAAGAAGGGGAAAAAAGTGGAAAAAAGGAAAAAAGGGGAAAAAGAAGGGGGAGGAGGAGGGAAAAATGGGGAAAAGGGGGAAAGAAAGGGAAAAATCTGGAAAGAAGGGGGAAATGGGGGAAAGGGGGGGGAACAAGGGGGGAAGAACGGGAAAAGAAGGGAGAAAGGGGGGAAAGAAGGGGAAAAAAGTGGAAAGAAGGGGGAAAAAAAGGTAAAAAGGGGGGGAGACAACCGGGAAAAAGGGGGGAACATGGGAAAGAAGGGGAAAAAAGGGGGAAAGAAGGGGAAAAAAGGGGGAAAGAAGGGGAAGAAGAAAGGGGGAAAAAAGGGGGAAAGAAGGGGAAAAAGGGGAAAGAAGGAGAAAAGGGGGAAAGAAGGGGAAAAATGGGGGGGAAGAAGGGGAAAAGGGGGAAAGAAAGGGGGAAAATGGGGGGAAGGGAAAAAAGGGAAAAAAGTGGGAAGAAGGGGAAAAAAGGAAAAAAGGGGGGGGGAGGGGGCAAAGGAAGGGGGAAAAAGGGGGAAAAAAAAAAAAAAAAGGTGTGAAAAGCGGGCGAGCGCGGAGAGGGCGTTTCCCCCCCGGGGGCCCGGGGGCCGCCCCCCCCCGCCCACCGGGGCCGCCCCCCCCGCCCCGCCCCGCGGGAGCCAGCGGCGGGCGCAGGGAGCGCGGAGGCTGCGCGGGGGCGGGGGCGGGGGACGGGGCCCCCCCGAGACCCCCCTGAGCCCCCCTGAGACCCCCGGCCCCCCCGAGCTCCCCCAGACCCCTCCGAGCCCCCCCTGAGCCCCCCCAGCCCCTCCGAGCCCCCCCTGAGACCCCCGAGCCCCCCCGGCCCCCCCGAGCTCCCCCAGACCCCCCCGAGCCCCCCCTGAGACCCCCGAGCCCCCCCAGACCCCTCCGAGCCCCCCTGAGCCCCCCCTGAGACCCCCGAGCCCCCCCCGGCCCCCCCGAGCTCCCCCAGACCCCTCCGAGCCCCCCCTGAGCCCCCCCGAGCCTCCCCCCAGCCCCTCCGAGCCCCCCCTGACCCCCCTGACCCCCCCGAGCCCCCCCGAGCCCCCTGAGCCCCCCCCAGCCCCTCCGAGCACCCCCGGGCCCCCCTGAGCCCCCTGACCCCCCCCCCGAGCCCCCCCTGACCCCCCCTGACCCCCCCGAGCCCCGGCCATGGCCGCGCTGGAGCCGGCCCAGGTGAGGGGGGGGCGGGGGTGGGGGGCGGGGGGGCCCCGGAGGCTGCCCGGCCCCAACCGGGGGGCGGGGGGGGGAGGGGGGGCAGGGGGGTCTTGGCGCGCGCCTGGGGGGGGGGGTAGTTCATTTTTTAAATTTATTTCTCTTTTTTGGGGGGAATTTATCTTTTATATTTTATTCCTGTGCTTTTAAAAAAAAAAAAAAATCTTACTTTTAAAAAAAAATTTATTTCTTCCTTTGGTTTTTGTTTTATTTCTTACTTCGCTTTCGTACTTCAGGTCTTTGCTTTTAAAATTTTATTTCTTACTTTGCTTTTTTACTTTCTTCGCTTTCTGACTTATTTCTTACTTTTGCTTTTATTTCTCTGCTTTCTTATTTATTTCTTACTTCGTTTTTATTTCTTACTTCGCTTTTATTTCTTACTTCGCTTTTATTTCTTCGTTTTTATTTCTTACTTCACTTTTATTTCTTACTTCGCTTTTATTTCTTCGTTTTTATTTCTTACCTTGCTTTCTTACTTTGCTTTTTTACTTTATTTCTTACTTTGGTCTTTAGTTTTATTTCTTACTTCGTTTTCTTTATTTCTTACTTTGCTTTCTTACTTATTTCTTACTTTGCTTTGATTTTATTTCCTCCCTTGGTTATTTTAAAGTTACTTCTGATCTCTAAAAAACTTTATTTCTTACTTTGCTTTTTAAATTTGAGTTCTTACGCTGGCTTTTTAAAGCTTTATTTCTTACTTTGCTTTTTTAATTTGAGTTCTTACTTTGTCTTTTGTTTCTGGCTTTTAAAAAGTTCTACCTATTACTTTGGGTTTTATTTCTTACTTTCCAAAAGTTTTATTTCTTACTTTGCAAAAGTTTTGTTTCTTACTTTGCAAAAGTTTTATTTCTTACTTTGCAAAAGTTTTGTTTCTTACTTTCAAAAGTTTTGTTTCTTACTTTGCAAAAGTTTTATTTCTTACTTTGCAAAAGTTTTGTTTCTTACTTTGCAAAAGTTTTGTTTCTTACTTTGCAAAAGTTTTGTTTCTTACTTTGCTTGTTTAATTTTAGTTCTTACTTTGTCTTTTATGTCTTACTTTTAAAAACTGTATTCCTTACTTTGGGGTTTTATTTTTGTTCTGACTTTGTGGGTTTGTTTTAGTTCTTTTTTAAAATGTTAGTTCTTTGGGTTTTTTTTTTTAATTTTAGTCCTTAATTTGTTTGGTTTTTTTTAATATTAATTCATTGGGGTTTTTAGTTGAGTTGATCTTTTTTTATTTTTCGTTTTTACTCTGCGATTTTTTTACTTTTGGTCCTTTTGTTCTTTTTTTTTTCCCTAAAATTTTCGTTCTTATTTTATTTTGGTTCTTTGGGTTTTTTTTTTTTTTTTGTCCTTTTTTTTTTCAAATTTTGCTTCTTACTTTGTTGTTTGTTTCTTTTTTCTTTTTTTTTTTTTTTTAAATGTTGCCACTTCGCCGCCCATGTAACTCCTGTAACGGCCCCAGGTGCCCGAGGCTCTCCAGGAGGTCACCGTCACCGCCAGCGAGAAGCCGTGGCCGCTCGACGCCCCCCGCCCCGCCCTCCCAGCAGGTAGGGACCCCCCCACCCCCCCAGACCTCGGGGCGGCTCCATGGTCTCCCCGGTGGCTTTTCGCGGGCCACGGGCGCAGGAGGACGCGGCCGCCCCCACCGAGCTCTCCCCCGGCGCCGGCGTTCCCTGGGTGCCTTTGCCAGGAGCTCCCGGTTTTCACCGACGAGGCGCCTCTTAAAAGAAATCCTGCTTTTTCTCCTCTTTTTTTCTTTTTTCCTCATTTTTGCGGGTCGCACGTCGGCGCCGGCGACTCGCGGTGGGCTTCTAGCTTTCATCCCGCTTGGGATGCGCGAGATAATCCCTTGCGTTTGCTCCTCCCACCGCAATTCCGGGGCTAAATCCTCGTTTTTCCAAGGATGACGTACGTGGGCAAATCCTCGTTTTTCCAAGGATGACGTACGCGGGCGAATCCTCATTTTTCCAAGGATGATGTACGTAGGCAAATCCTCATTTTTCCAAGGATGACGTACGTGGGCGAATCCTCATTTTTCCAAGGATGATGTACGCGGGCAAATCCTCGTTTTTCCAAGGATGACGTACGCGGGCAAATCCTCATTTTTCCAAGGATGACGTACGCGGGCAAATCCTCGTTTTTCCAAGGATGACGTACGCGGGCAAATCCTCATTTTTCCAAGGATGACGTATGCGGGCGAATCCTCATTTTTCCAAGGATGACGTACGCGGGCAAATCCTCGTTTTTCCAAGGATGACGTACGCGGGCGAATCCTCATTTTTCCAAGGATGATGTACACGGACGCCGGGAAAGGGGAAGGTTGACGCCTGTGGTGGTGGGACCAACCCTAAGTCTTGTTGGGCTTCCCTTCTTCTGCTCTAGCCGGCAGCTTGTGGAGCTTCCTTGGCTTACTCTGGGCATGATGCTTCCTAATTAAGTGGGTTTTTTTTAATTAACACGGTCCAAGAAACGTAGCTGAGAACGTGGTTTAAAGGCCGGAGCGCCGTTTTCACCCTCACCAGGAGATGGATGGGCTCGCCGGGCGCTCTCCTCAACGCCCAATCCCTCAGACGCCCGTTGAGGTGCTCCAAGCACCCCAGCCTGGGCAGGGAGACGCTCTCCTCGCGCCTAGAAAATGCGTAAAATTGCCAGAAATGAGTGAAAACGCGGGAGGCAAGCTGCCGGGGGGATGTCCTGCCTGGGAGCCGGGGCTTGGCGGCTCCGCTGGGCTCACAGTGCCCTCTCCTGACGGCTCCCGGCCACCTGGAAAGGGACACTCGGCGGGACGGAGAAGCGCCCAGGTCTCCTCCGGCCGGGAGGCGTGAGCTGTGGCTCCCAGGAGGGGAGCGGGCGAGACGCGACGTTGCCCCACGCCGAGCTTTGAGGGCGCTTGGGTGGGCGAGGAAGGCTTTGGGGGTCTGGTCCACGCGGCTTTGAGAGTCGCGTGGTCGTAAGATGAATCAACGTGGACTTAATCTCACCATACCACAGGTTTCCCTTTTTTTTTAATTTTTTTTTTTTTTTTAATGCTCCTTCTTGCTCTTTCCTAATCTGACTGAATTTTGGGATGGGTAGCATCGGCGCTTAACCTTTTCAGCTTAACCTTTCAGGTTACTGCTGATTTTCTAGACGATGCCCATGAGAAGACCGTGCCATCCTTGGGCACGCTGAGCTGCTCCGCCTACGAAATAATTAATGGCAACGATTCAGCCTCGAGGGGCACTAAGATGGTGGATAAAAGTCCCGTTTTTCACGTGCAGCTCGGTCCTCGAGCATCGCCTCTTCCTTCATGGGCTCCTTCTCCGACGCCCTGCTCTTGGAGTAGCTGTTCCACGGCCCCAAGCGTCCGATTTACCAGGATGCAACCCCGGAATTTGGGAGCGTGGCTGGCCCGCCGTGCCCCTGACAAAGATTTTTTTTTTTTTTCGCAAAAATCGGGGAGCAGGTTCGCTTGGGCGCGACGCATCCGAGCCGTGCAGCTGGCACGCCTGGTTTTCCTCCCTGGCTTTTTCCAGCCTTCCTTTTCCTCCTGCTCGATATTCCCTGAGTCTTTCCAGATGGACAATCTCTGCCTTTCTCAACTGCTCTCGATCTCGCTGGACTTTTCTGTCGTCTTAAAAAGTGGTCTCGGGGCTGATTCCTCTCTGGTTCGAGCTGCTCATTCCCTGGGGTGCCTTCTCCATCACCTGGAAAGCTCTTGTAGATACCCTCAGCCAACCCTGCTGGGACTTCCCTCCTCGGAGACCTGAGCACCGGGATTTTCTTTCTCTTTTTGAAGAGGGTTGAGTTTTAGGGTCCCACCTCTTTCTCTTTTTGAAGAGGGTTGAGTTTTAGGGTCCCACCTCCGTCTCCTGTGATGAGGCGTCACAGGTGGTGGTGGTCTACCCAGTGATCCGCCGCTGTCTACCCGAGCAGGCTTCCCCGTGTATAACCCCGACCTGCTCGCTCGGCTGGAGCAAGGGGAGGAGGTTTGGATCCCCGACATCCAGAGCTCGGAGGAGGAGGAGGAAGAGGAACAACTGGCGCGACCCCTCTTGAGATTGCGGACAAGGAAAAGGAAACGGTGGAGAAGCTGCCGTGATGCCGGGAGCTCCTCTGGCTCCAACTCCTCGCGCTCAGGTAAGGGTTTTCCACCCCAAAAATGGAGATGCCAGGCATCGCTCCTTTGCCTCCAGCAAGCAAGATCGTACTGGAAACTGGTGTAACTGGGAGCCGGGGGGGTTGCAGGGGTGTGAGGACCAATCTGGGCATCGGCAAACGCTTCTCCTGGCAGGAGGACGCTGCTGCTTCTGGATCAGCGTAGCCAGATACGATTGAGGGATGAACTCAATCGTGTTTTGTGGCGCTTAGAATCATAGAATCACAGAATCGTTTAGGTTGGAAAAGACCTTTAAGATCATCCAGTCCAACCATTAACCTACACTGCCAAGTCCACACTAAGCCAACCAAGGGTAGACCAGACTGAACCATGTCCCCCAGTGCCACCTCTGCCCGTTTTTTGAACCCCTCCAGGGATGGGGACTCCCCCACCTCTCTGGGCAGCCTGTTCCAATGCTTGACCACCCTTTCCGTAAAGAAATTTTTCCTAATTTCCAACCTAACCCTCCCCTGGCGCAGCTTGAGCCCATTTCCTCTCGTCCTATCACTAACTACGTGGGAGAAGAGACCAGCACCCACCTCAGTACAACCTCCTCTCAGGTAGAATCGTCGAATCGTGTAGGTTGGAAACGACCTTGAAGATCATCAAGTCCCACCATTAACCCAACACTACCAAGTCCACCAATTAAGGGCAGAGTCATAATTAATTTCATGTTTCCTGGTTTAGTGGCTGGATTATTTTTTATATTTTTATATTTATATTTATATTATTTTTTATTTACTTTTATTAAGTAAAACAAGAACAGAATCATTAAGGTTGGAAAGGACCTCTAAGATCATCAGCTTCTCTCCGTCCCTCCTCAAGCTCCCTCCCCGGCACGTGCAGGATGGAGGTAGAGGTGGATTCCCTTCCTTTCTTTATTTTTTCTTTTTTTCTGCTTTTCCCGGCAGACGATGGGTGGACGAGCGAGACGGAGGAGGACAGTTCCCAGGAGGAAGACGGAGAGCTGCGCGGAGGGTCATCGAGGAAACCCAAAGGTGGCATCTCCCTGGGCTACGAGCACCACAAGAACCACTCGGGAAGGAGATCGGCTTCTTCCAACCACAACGGGCGAAAACCCAATAGCAAGAGCCCTTCCGGAATGCGGCTGGGGCAGCACAAGCACGCCTGCGGCCAGTGTGGGAAAAGCTTCAGCCGGGGTTCGTCCCTCAACCGGCATCAGCGGGTCCACGTCGGGGAGAAACCCTTCACCTGCTCCAACTGCCGGAGAAGTTTCATGTGCAGCTCCACCCTTAAGGACCACCAGAAGACCCACTGCCAGGAGAAACCCTACAAATGCCCCAGCTGCGAGAAACGCTTCGCTTCCACCAAATCTCTCAAAAAACATTGCAAGCTCCACCTGGAGAACGGGGCGTACCGGTGTTCCGACTGCGGGAAAAACCTCACTTCCAACTCGGCTCTTGTCATCCACCGGCGGATACACACCGGGGAGCGACCCTACCAGTGCCCCGACTGCGGGAAGGCCTTCATGGCCAACAAGTCCCTCAACAAGCATCGCAAGAGCCACACAGAAGACGCGATCTTCGTCTGTCCGGATTGCGGGAAGAAGCTCACTTCCAAGTCCACCCTCATCATCCACCGGCGAATACACACCGGCGAGAGGCCCTACGAGTGCCCCGACTGCGGGAAACGCTTCATGGCCAACAAATCGCTCAGCAAACATCGCAAGAGTCATATGGGGGAGGGGACCTATAAGTGTCCCGAGTGCGGGGAAACCTTCCCAAAAAACTCAGCCTTCGTAGCCCACCTCAGGACCCACAGGGGCCAGCCCCCGTATCCGTGCTCCGACTGCGGGGAAGCCTTCTTGGAAAGCTCGTCTTTCAAGCGACACCGGAAAAAACACTTGGTGGAGAAACCCTACCAGTGCTCCGACTGCGGGCTCGGCTTCACCGTCCACTCCGCCCTCCTCCTCCATCAGAAGAGCCACGTAGGACCCCGGCCTTACGTCTGCTCCGACTGCGGCAAAGCTTTTCGGGAGAGCACCACCCTCCGTAGGCACCAGCGTATCCATACGGGTGAGAAACCCTACCGCTGCTCGTACTGCGAGAAGAGCTTTCGGGCCAGCTCCACCCTCATCATCCACCGAAGGATCCACACCGGCGAGAAACCTTATAAATGCACCAAATGCACCAAGTGCTTCATGTCCAGCTCTTCCCTCATGAAGCATCTGCGGACGCATCTCCGCAAGGAGCTGCTGGTGGGTCCCACTCAGTGACTTTGTTTCGCCCAACCCCTTCAAGGTGCCTTTTGGGCGCCCGCCTCAGCGTCCGATGGGTGGATGGATGGATGGAGACCCCCTTCCACGCCCCGTCCGTCCCAGACGTGCATTTCAGCGTCGTTCTCGCCTCCACACACGCTTAATGACGGAGGATCTCGGGAGCAGGCGTGGGGCGTGGCGCGGCGCTGGGGGACGGCGGTGGCCGCAGGGATGCTGACGCCCCGACGGGATGGAGGGCTGTGGGGTTTGGGGACCGCTCGTGCGTTGGGAACTCTCCGGAGGAGAACATCTAGGTCCTCCTTTAGAGGCTGAAAAGCCTCCTTTGTAGATTCCCGCCGTCAAAAGCATTTAAATATTTTAGGAGAAGGCCCGTCCTGAAAACGAGGGGTCTCCGTCCCCCCGAGGTTCGGGCCCTTCAGATCATCTGCTTTTATTGGATACAGCATTTTCCAAACACCCATCTCCTTCCCCAATTTCCCCCTCGTCCTCGCTGTCTCTCACCCGATTTTTATGCTGCCGCCTTCAAAAATACACCACGATGAATTTGGCTCGGCTCTTGACGCCTTGTTTGGGGGTTACCTGCTTTAAAATGAGGTGCAATAAAGTGGGACTGGGTTTCCGGGAGTTGGGGGGAATCGTGATTTGATTGCTCACGGTTGGGAAAGCTGGGGGAGAGGTGGAGGACCCCCACGGCTCCTCCGCCCCACATCTCCGGCTCGTCCTGGCGCTGTCCTGAGCGGGTATGATGCTCTTGCTTGGCGGAAAGCCGAGCGGCATCCAAGGTTGAGCGCGTAGGCGGGGTGTGTGAGGATGCGCCCGGGGACGTGGTCCTGGGGAGCCACCTAAGCCCCAACCAGAAGCCGGAGAACCTGGAGCTCCTTGATCGTGGAGCTGGAGGGGACGTGCCTACGGGTGGGGTGGCCTTGGGGGTGTTCCTGCACCCGGGGAGGGCTGTGATGAGGCTGAATTCCTGCGCATCCCAGCATCGAGGGCACGGTGGGGTGGTGGGGACGGGCTCCGGGATGTGCCCCAGCCCCGGCGGCTCTGCCCCTCAGCGCTCCCCGTGTGGGACCAGGGACCGCATCCGCTCTGCTTCCCTTCTCCAGGACATCCTCAGCGGCACCATGAGCAGGTGCGTCCCACCCTGGGCATCCTCACCGGGGGCTGTGGGGCGGCACGGGTGGGCTCCTGGAGAGGTTCGGAAGGGACCCCAGGGTGGGCGGAGGCAGGGCGGTGGGTGCTGCGGCCGCAGGGATGGGCGAGGGGGTTTGGGGAAGGTGGGAGCTGCTGCGTGGGGTGAAGATCGGCCATCGTGGTGCCCGGGAGAGCGTCACCGTACCGTTGGGAGAGCTCAGAATGCGTTCCCCAAAAACCCTCTGGAGCCAGAAGAATGGAGGGAGCGGGGAGGACCATGGGGCAGAGGCAAGAGATGGATCTGGGCTGGATCCTTCCCCGGAACGTCGCTGGGAAGAGTCTGGCTGGGTCCAACTTCTCCACGCGATCCAGCGTGCCCACCCTCGTCCGGTACTGGGGAGCCCAGAAGTGGGCAGAGCGCTCCAGATGTGGCCTCATCCCATCTGCGTGCTCCAGATGTGGCACCGCAGAACGCTCCAGATGTCACCTCAAGCCCACGCTGCTCCAGATGTGGCACCATGGAACCATCCAGATGTCACCTCAAGCCCGGGCTGATCCAGATGTGGCACTGCTGATTGCTCCAGGTGTCACCTCAAGCCTGGGCTGCTCCAGATGTGATGCTGCGGAATGCTCCAGATGTCACACCAAGCCCATGCTGCTCCAGATGTGGCACCATGGAGCCCTCCAGATGTCACCCCAAGCCCACGCTGCTCCAGATGTGGCACCATGGAACCCTCCACATGTCACCTCAAGCCTGGGTTGCTCCACATGTGGCACCACGCAGTGCTCCAGATGTCACCTCAAGCCCATGCTGCTCCAGATGTGGCACCATGGAACCCTCCACATGTCAGCTCAAGCCCACACTGCTCCAGATGTGGCACCACGGAACCCTGCAGATGTCCCCTCAAGCCCATGCTGCTCCAGATGTGGCACCACGGAACCCTCCAAATGTCACCCCAAGCCCATGCTGCTCCAGATGTGGCACCACGGAACCCTCCAGATGTCACCCCAAGTCCATGCTGCTCCAGATGTGGCACCATGCAATGCTCCAGATGTCCCCTCAAGCCCACGCTGCTCCAGATGTGGCACCGCAGAACCCTCCAGATGTCCCCTCTAGCCCACGCTGCTCCAGATGTGGTACTCCACCGCTCTCTAGATGCGGTACAGTGCCCTGCTCCGGGTGTTCTCTCGCCCTCAGGCTGCTCCAGATGTGTTTCCACCCACCCCGCCCAGGCAGGGTTGCAGCTGCGCTGCACTGGTGGCGATGGCTCCATCGAGCCAAGGGCAGGCAAAGCCTCCAGAGCTCCGAGAGCAGCCAAGTTTCGTTTCTCGAGCCGGCAACCGCCCTGCTGCCCTTTGGCCTCTGCGGACGTCGACCCGGAAAATGCAAAGGAGCAGCCGGGAGGAGCGATGGCAGCTCAGCAACGCCGGGAGATGACTTTGTGCTCCTTTTGCCGGGAGCCCTTCAAGACCTTGCTGTCCTTCACGGGGTGCAAGCATCGGATCTGCAGCTCTTGCGCCAGCTGGCTCCATGCGGGCGCAGCCGGACGATGCCCTCGGTGCTGCCTGCTCCCTTCGGCGGGGAAAGGCGGCAAGGACAAGGGATGGGTGGATGGAGAAGGGCTTGGAAGCCGGCCGGCAGAGCCCGCTGAGGAGAAGTGCCAAGAGCACCAGGAAGCCCTGGAGATGTTCTGCGTGGAGGACCGGAGCCCCGTCTGCCGGCGCTGCGCCGAGTCGCAGGCTCACCGCGCCCACGCTGCTGTTCCCCTCGAGGAGGCTGCCGAGGAGTACAAGGTACGGAGGGTGCTGCCGACCTCCGTGCCTGAAAAGGGGAGGGCACGGGGCTGCCTGCGCCCGCGCCCAGCAGGACCAGACCCTGCCAAGTCCTGCAGCTGTGGACGCTTGTGGGGAAGGGGGAGGCTGTGGCGGTGGGCGGGCCCGGCAAATTCACCGCCACCGCTTCTATCGAGAGGGGTCTGCACGCCGAAACGGCCAGGCGATGGCTTTATAGCGAGGTAATCATTGAATCATCGAATTGTTGAGGTTGGAAAAGACCTTGAAGATCATCCAGGCCAACCGTTGACCCAACACTGCCCAGTCCACACTCAACCCATTAAGGGGAGAGTAGCAATTTCATGTTTCCTGGCTTGGGGGCTGGATTATTTTTAATGAAAATAAAAACTAGGCATCACTAAGGTTGGAAAGGATCTCCGAGATCATCAGCCCAACCATCAACCCAACACCCCCATGCCCACTAAACCATGTCCCCAAGTGCCACCTCTGCCCGTTTTTTGAACCCCTCCAGGGATGGGGACTCCCCCACCTCTCTGGGCAGCCTGTTCCAATGCTTGACCACCCTTTCCGTGAAGAAATTTTTCCTAATTTCCAACCTAACCCTCCCCTGGCACAGCTTGAGCCCAACGGCAGCTTCAGCTGCTGGTTTCTCCCGGCAAAGCCGCCTTGGGCACCTGCAAAGCTGGGGATTTGCCCGGCCGTGGACCCGGGCGCGAGGTTTTTCTTACGTTTGTAACTCTCGCGGATGCGGTCGCGTCCTTCCCTCACCGTGCTTGCTTCCCCTCGCCAGCTGAAGCTGGAGGCGGCGGCGAAACTCCTGCAGCAGCAGAAGGTGGAAGTGCAGAGCTTGAAATTCCAGGAGGAGGAGAAGCTGGCCAAGTGGGAGGCAAGTGTCACCCTCTCCGAGCGGTTTCGCGTTGTCCCGCAGGATTTCGGAGCGGTCCGGCACGTGCCGTGGTTTCGGGAGCTTGCTTGGGTGCGGGGAGGCTGTGCCAGGCGGGATGCTCACGTGCCGCCACGGCAAGCGGGAGCACGAAGGGCCGAGTCCTTGCAAAGCCGCCGGACGTTGCAGCTCCTCCGTTCCTCGTTAACGATACGGTTCCACCTCATTAAGCGGGGTGGGAAGGGGCCCTTCCTCCCACCGCACGCTACAACACCCAGCGTGAGGTTGCTCGCCACCATCACGGGAACTTGAATCCCGGTCCAAGGGCAAACGAGGCGTAATCGGGTCCTTGAACGGACTTGATTACGGCTCGGGGAAACACCAGCGGGAGCAGCCGGGGCGTTGCCGTCCTGGCACCGACCACCGTGGCTGCGATGACCCTGACCGGTGCTGGGGACCGCTCCGGCTCTGCCACCGTCCCCAGCCGTGATCCCGAAAGCTCATCCCGCCGCTCTCACCCATGTCGCCTTCTCCGACCCATGTTTCTCCGGGGGATTTATGGGAAGTTCTGCACAGTAGCTGCTGATCTGTACGTAGCAGGAGAGCGGCTCTGGAGAGACCTGAGGACAAACCCCAGGAGCAGTTGTCCCCAAACCATGTCTCTAAGCATCTCTCTCTGCAACGTGCCATGACAAACCATCTCCCCAAGCTCCCAACGGGTTTCCACCACCTTTTCCCATTTCACCCCCCTTTCTTTTCCCCCCACCCCTGCAAAGAATAAAACTTCCAGAGAGAGCGAGAAGATCAAGAAGGAGTTTGAGAAGCTGCACAACTTCTTGGATGAAGACGAGGAGAAGCTCCAGCGGCGGCTGAAGCGGGAGAAGAAAGGCACGGCCGCCAAGCTACGCGGCAACGTCGCCCAGATGACCAAGCAGAGCCAGGCACTGGGTGACCTCATCGATGAGATCAACAAGAGGTGCCGGCAGCCGGCTCCGGGGCTGCTGAAGGTGAGAACCCCCCTTAGATTCACCACAGCGGCTTCGCAGGGAGGTTACCATTACCCTTCATGCGTGCATCTCCTAAAGCTCCCAGGACCCACATTTTGCAGCTACCGGAAACACCCAATTCCTCTCATTTTTAACAAGACCCAAGCCCAAAACGCCCTTAGCGATTTATGCAATGACTTTCTGGCGGCGTGGCTGGTGGAGGAAGAAGATGGAGCCTCAAAGAGCAAAGCTGAGGCTCCTTGGGTTTCTGTAACCACTCTCCCCCTATTTCCCTGCAGAGGGAAAGTCGGAAAATGTGATGCTTGTAATTCAGAGTAGGGGAAGGAAAGGCTGAAGGTGAGGTTATAGTCCCCACCGTACGCGGCACTGGTGAGGCCGCACCTGGAATGCTGTGTCCAGTTTTGGGCCCCTCACTACGAGGAGGATGTGGAGGTGTTGGGGCGTGGCCGGGGAAGGGCAGCGGAGCTGGGGCAGGGTGTGGAGAACAGGGCTGGTGGGGAGCGGCTGAGGGAGCTGGGGGTGTTCAGCCTGGAGAAGAGGAGGCTGAGGGGAGACCTGATCGCTCTCTACAACTCCCTGAAAGGAGGTGGTCATGAGGTGGGTGTTGGGCTCTTCTCCCAAGCAGTTGGCGATAGGACAAGAGGAAATGGACTCAAGCTGTGCCAGGGGAGGGTTAGGTTGGAAATTAGGAAAAATTTCTTCACGGAAAGGGTGGTCAAGCATTGGAACAGGCTGCCCAGAGAGGTGGGGGAGTCACCATCCCTGGAAGTGTTCAAAAAACGGGCAGAGGTGGCACTGGGGGACATGGTTTAGTGGGCATGGGGGTGTTGGGTTGACGGTTGGCCTGATGATCTTAGAGCTCCTTTCCAACCTTAGTGATTCCTGGTTTTCACTTTCATTAAAAAATAATCCAGCCCCCAAGGCAGGAAGCATGAAATTATTCTTCTCCCCTTAATTGGTTTAGTGGTGGACTTGGTAGTGTTGGGTCAATGGTTGGCCTGGATGATCTTCAAGGTCTTTGCCAACCTTAATGATTCCTGGTTTTTACTTTCATTAAAAAATAATCCAGCCCCCAAGCCAGGAAACATGAAATTATTCCTCTCCCCTTAACTGGTTTAGTGGTGGACTTGGTAGTGCTAGGTCAACGGTTGGCCTGGATGATCTTCAAGGTCTTTTCCAACCTCAACGATTCGACGATTCTATAAATAATCAGAATATTCTCTTAAGGAAAGCTCAGAGTCTAAATCCCTCTTTTTTGTCTGATTTTTGTTCCTTTCCAGGACGTGGAAAGCTTGCTGAGCAGGTACGGTTTCTTCCCTGAGGCTCTGCAGAAGGGTTTTGGAAGCAGCAGGTGAATCACCGCTTCCGTGGTGTTCTTCCCAGGAGCGCAAATATCCAGGTGCAGAAACCGGCAGCTGTTCCTGCCGAGCTGCGGGGTGCCTACGACGTTCCCACCGGCGGCATTTTTGAGTTTCTAAAGCGATTTAAAGGTGAGCGAGCGCGGGTGTAATATGGAGCCTGCCCCTCTGCCACGCCCATGGGGTTCAGGCACCCATTTACGTTTGGAAGGAGGTGCAGCAGCACCTTCTCCAGCCCTTGGCCGGTTGTTGTCCCATCCGGAGGTTTCAGAGGTGGGTTTCATGAGCGGGTGTCCCAAGTGGAGGAGAGAGACCTGGTTTGTGTCTCTGTCAGTAGAAAGGGTGGGTGACAAGCTCAACCACCCAAGAGTGTCCGTAGGAGACGTCGCTCGTGGGTGGAGCACCCAGCTCATCAACTGATGAAGCAATCGGTGCTCAATTCAACATCTCAGCTCATAAGACATCAGAAAAACCAGGCTTGGAGGCACCTTCTCAGGGCGTAGCAAGGGTCAGCAGCTTCTGAAGTGGAGCTGAGCGTGATCATTGGGGGTCTCCACACCTCACGGTCCTGGACGTAGGCGGTGGGCATCATCCCGCCCTAGTTGTGACCTCCCTCTGCTCTTCCTTCCAGTGGACATGACCTTGGACCCAGCCTCCGCTCACCCCAGCCTCCTCCTGTCCGAGGACGGCAGGAGCGTGAGTCACGGGGGCGCGCGGCAGGACCTGCCGGACCACCCCGAGAGATTTGACCCTTACGTCTTCGTGCTGGGATCGCTGAGGATCGCATCGGGGAAGTGCTACTGGGAGGTGGAGGTGGGAGACAAGCCCGAGTGGGACATCGGGGTGTGCAGGGAGGCCGTGAAGAGGAAGGGGAAAGGTCCTCTCTCCCCGCCGGCGGGCTTCTGGAGGATGTGGTTGAGGAACAGCAACCAGTACAAGGTCTTGATCTCCCACCCCATCACCCTTTCCATCCGAGCAAAGCCCAGGAGAGTGGGGATCTACCTGGATTACGAAGGTGGAGAAGTGACCTTCTACAACGCCACCGACCAGACCCACCTCTACACCTACAGCGGGGCCTTCGCCAGCGTCCTGCGACCCTTCTTCAGCCCCGGTTTGGCCCAAGGAGGGAAGAACGCCGAGCCCCTCGTGGTCTGCCCGGCCACGGAGCAGGGATGAGGGCAACCGGCTGCCCATCCCCACCTCCACATCCTGGGAGGACCCGGCTGCTGTCCCATCGTTGGGGGGGATTTGGGGATTAGAGCAGTTGCATGTCTCCGGAAAGGGTGACAGCTGGACCACTGCAGAAAATAATGATTTTTTTTCCCTTATGAAACACTTTTTTTTTTTTCCCTTGGGGGTGTCAATGCAATTTTAATTCATTATTTGGGGAAAAAAAACCCAAACCATGGGTGTTTGGGATAGGTTTTTATAAACATCTACTGTCCCTTCTTTGGAAATTCCAGGTTGGTTTGGTTTTTTTTTTAATTTTTAGTTGGTTTTTTTTTTTTTAATGCTAGGGTTTTTGTGTACCTTGAGGAAGCGAAGCTGGGCGGAAAACTGGGGGAAGAGACCAAACCCAGGAGGTTCTGGACATCTGGGAATTGTCCCCAAGCGCCTTCCCTTGCGTCACCTCCCCGGAGCTCTGTCCCTTGGCTCCCAAAACCGAGCGTGACCCCCGGGGTTGGCAGGACAGGGCTGAGACCCCCAACCCCCTTTAAAACGCCCCATTATGAAATTTGCAGAATTCCCCAATTTTTTTTTTCTTTTTCTTCTCCTTATCGTTTCACAAAACAAGCCCCAAATTTTTCCACCAGGGTAGTGTGGCCGAGCGGTCTAAGGCGCTGGATTAAGGCTCCAGTCTCTTCGGGGGCGTGGGTTCGAATCCCACCGCTGCCAAGGTCCCTTTTGGGCTCTTTGGGGAGCACAGCTGGAGCGCGGAGCGGTGCCACAGCTGGAGCGTGCGGAGAAGGGGGGGAGACCACATCTGGAGAGCTCTGCCCACTTTTGGGCTTCTCCAGGGCCAGATGAGCGTGGGGACGCTGGATCCAGTGGAGAAGTTGGACTCAGCCAGACTCTTTGCACCGCAACGGATGATTTTCACCCCATGCCACAGCTCCCACCTTGGTTTTCACCCCACGCAGCAGCTCCCACCTTCCCCAAACCCCCTCGCCCATCCCCGCGGCCGCAGCACCCACCGCCCTGCCTCCGCCCACCCTGGGGTCCCTTCCGAACCTCTCCAGGAGCCCACCCGTGCCGCCCCACAGCCCCCGGTGAGGATGCCCAGGGTGGGACGCACCTGCTCATGGTGCCGCTGAGGATGTCCTGGAGAAGGGAAGCAGAGCGGATGCGGTCCCTGGTCCCACATAGAATCACCGAATCGTTGAGGTTGGCAAAGACCTTGAAGATCACCCAGGCCAACCGTTAACCCAACACTACCAAGTCCACCACTAAACCAGTTAAGGGGAGAAGAATAATTTCATGCTTCCTGCCTTGGGGGCTGGATTATTTTTTAATGAAAGTGAAAACCAGGAATCACTAAGGTTGGAAAGGATCTCCAAGATCATCAGCCCAACCGTCAACCCAACACCCCCATGCCCACTAAACCATGTCCCCCAGTGCCACCTCTGCCCGTTTTTTGAACACTTCCAGGGATGGGGACTCCACCACCTCTCTGGGCAGCCTGTTCCAATGCTTGACCACCCTTTCTGTGAAGAAATTTCTCCCAATATCCAACCTAAACGTCCCCTGGCGCAGCTTGAGCCCATTTCCTCTTGTTCTATCACTTGTTCCTTGGGAGACGAGCCCAACACCCCCCTCCCTGCCCCCTCCTTTCAGGGAGTTGTAGAGAGCGATGAGGTCTCCCCTCAGCCTCCTCTTCTCCAGGCTGAACACCCCCAGCTCCCCCAGCCGCTCCCCACCAGCCCTGTGCTCCAGACCCTTCACCAGCTCCGTTGCCCTTCTCTGGACACGCCCCAACACCTCAATGTCTTTCTTGGATTGAGGGGCCCAAAACTGGACACAGCATTCCAGGTGTGGCCTCCCCAGCGCCGAGCACAGGGGCACAATCACCTCCCTGCTCCTGCTGGCCACGCTATCCCTGACACAAGCCAGGATGCTGTTGGCCTTCTTGGCCACCTGGGCACACTGCTGGCTCACGCTCAGCCGCTGTCGACCAACACCCCCAGGATGCGCAGCAGTCCCGGCGCGGGCGCAGAGGGCCGTATCACACACGGGCGAGCCCAGGGGCCCCATCCAGCCCACTGCAGGCGCCCGCTGTCGGGGCGGGGGGTGCGGGGCCGGTGGCGTGAAAAGGGTTCAAAGCACGGCGGTGGGCTCTGGGTCCAGCCCGGAGGGGCAAGCTTGCGATTCTGCAAGAGCGAAGGGGACCGTGTCAGCCGGCTCCGCGTGCTCTGCCCAGCACCCCACTGCGCTGCCCAGCACCCCACTGCGCTGCCCAGCACCCCGTTTGCCCTGCAAACCTCTGCTCCGGGGTCCCGCGGGCAGCCCCGCGGCCGGGCGCTGCAGGGACCGGGGAGCGGGTGCTGGGTGCTGGGTGGGATGGGCCCCAAAACTTGTGGGGTGGGGGGAAAAAAAAAAAAGCCATTTTTTAAAGCTGTGTGCAAGCAGCAAAGGGGACAACGGAGCCGGGGAGCGCTCGGAGGGAAGGACCCAGCCTTGGAGCCCCTCCGGGTTGTTGGAGCAGGAGCAAAAGAGATGCAGCAATGGTTTTTTTTTTTTTGCTCCAGCCCCTCCTCTCCCAGGAGAGGCGTTAAAGAAATCCGCTCGTTCCCAGCCCGACTGGTGCAGGCGAGGCCATCCTGCAGGCTGGGAATCGAGCGAGCTGCCCTCATGCCTTGGCCCAAGACGTCTGGGAGAGGGATCGCCAGCGCTTCCAGAAAAACCGAGGGTTATGGCGAAAGCCCGGTTTATTTGCGAACAAAAGCCCAAAGCCCGGCTGCTCTCTTCGTCCCGCGGCTCGGCACGCACACCCACGACACAGCGAAGCAGCGGAAGCGCCTTTACCGTGTTTCCATCCCACCCAACTATTTTTTTTTTTTGTTTGTTTTTGGTTTTTTTTGGGGGGGTGGGCAGAGGTGCATCTTGCTGCGCCTCATCTCCTCGCCCATCTGCGGCCAAGGGATGGAGAGCGGCCGGGGATGAAGGCAGCTGGTAAATAAGCACAGGCATCTCCCAACCAGCCTCAGCACAGCCGGAACTGTGCCCCCCCGTCTCCCCCTTGGCTTTTTCCTGTGCCTCCGCGCAGCCAGCCGGCCAGCAACGCCGAGCGGCCGCGGCCGCTGCGGGCAAAGCCAGGCTGAGCATCCCGGGGTAGAGCGGAGCGGGACAGGACCGCATCCCCGAACCCCGGGATCCGACGCCCCGCAGCATCGCTCGCCCCCAGGAGAGGATAAAGAGGCGCTCGGGGGGGGGCTGCGAGATTTTTTTGGGGTGTGTGTGGGGGGGGAGACCGCGCTGAAGGCGAGAGCGCGGTGGGAAATAAGCCGCCAACCCACGGGGGAGAGCGGGTGTCCCACCCGCGATTTGGCCGTGGCGCTCCTGAGGGCGGCGCGCCTGCCCCCGGCCCCCTCGCCCCCAAAATAGGGCTTTCCAGCCCCAAATCAGCCTCCGGATGGAAGGAGGGGGAGAGGTGGTGGCACCTGGTCCCACGGATGGAGAAGAGATGGGTGGCCCCGGGCACATCCGGACAGGTGAGAAATTGGGGAGGGGGCGGGGGGTGTGGGAGAAGACCCACCAGGCGTTGCCCTCGTTTCACCCCGCCGACGGGCAGGGATGGTGCCGGTGGGGTGGCCCTTCCGGAAATCATCCCTCCGCGGTCATCCTCCATCCCAGGACTCCGGTGCGTCGGGTACCGCTCCATCCCGCGGCAGACACGTAATCTCCGTCTAACCCTGCAGGAGCCGGGACGCGGAGGGAGGATGAAGGATGCTGCGCCGAGCCGGGATGCCCTGACGGAGCCAAAGCGGGTGAACCGGCGGTAAAATCCGAAGAGACGAGCCATGGGAGAACTCGTGAACGCGACCGGGTGTTGGACGGACGCCCGGGGATGGAGCAGACGGACGAATTTGCCCGTGGCGAGGGGGATCAGCCGCTCTTTGCAGAAGAAAGCCTCTACGAATGCTCCCACTGCAAGAAACGCTTCCAGGACAGGTCGGAGCTCATTTGCCATCAGAGGTTGCACAGAGGAGGAAAGACTTTTAAATGCCAAGAGTGCGGGGAGGAGTTTGGGAAGAGCTCGGACCTTAGTTCCCACCAGAAAAGCCACATGGCGGAAAAACCTTACCAGTGCTCGACGTGCGAGAAGTTCTTCAAGGACAGGTCCACCCTCATCCGGCACGAGAGAGTGCACACGGGAGAGAAGCCCTACAAATGCTTGGAGTGCGGGAAGAGGTTCACCCGCAGCTCGGACATCATCGTCCACCGGCGGATTCACACGGGGGAGAAACCCTTCGAGTGCTCCGAATGCGGGAAGAGGTTCAGCCAACGCTCCAACCTCTTCACCCATCGCATCGTGCACACGGGGGAGAAACCCTTCGCCTGCCACGAGTGCGGGAAAACCTTCGCCCGGAGATCGGAGCTCACCATCCATCAGCGAACGCACACCGAGGAGAAGCCCTACCAGTGCTCCCAGTGCGAAAAATCCTTCCGGGGGAGGTACGGACTCTTCAGGCACGAGCGGTTGCACACCGGGGAGAAACCCTATGCGTGCTCGGAGTGCGGGAAGAGCTTCGGGCAGAGCGGGGACCTCATCACCCACCAGCGCTTCCACACCGGGGAGAAGCCCTACCACTGCTCCGAGTGTGGGAAGTTCTTCTGCAATAAGTCCAGCCTCGTTAAACACCAAAAATGGCATTCGGGGGAGAAGCCCTACAAGTGCCACGAGTGCGGGAAGGGCTTCGGGCAGAGCTCGGACCTCATCGCCCACCAGCGGACCCACACCGGGGAGAAGCCCTACCCCTGCGCCGAGTGCGGGAAGAGGTTCACCAGGAAATCCAGCCTCATCGTGCATCAGCGGGGACACAGGGGCCGGAGGACCGGAGACCGCTCAAAACGCGGGAAGAGCTCGGAGGAAGACGCCGGCACCGGCGCTCCTGGGAGCGTGGGCAGGGGAGACGGCTCGTCCCCGTGTTCTGAGTGCGCGAAGCCCCTCGAGGAGGCTTCAAGCCTTGATCGGCAGAGGTGATGCAGAGGAGGAAAAAAAAAAAAAAAACCAACCATCTCCCAAGTGCCTGGAAAAGGAGAAACAACTTGGCTCGGCTTGGCTCGGCTTGGCTTGGCACCAAGATCACGCAGGACGAGAAGCGAGAGCAGCGTGGGACATCCTCCCATGTGGGATTTAACCTTTTTTTTTTTGTTGTTGTTTTTTTGGCGTATCGGAGACGACTCAGGGGAAGAAAAGCGTTAAGCGCTACGGCGTGGTCCAGCAGCGAGGGAAAAAGGCTCCCGGTTCCTCCCATCATCGCGTAGACGGGGTCAAGCTCTTCACTTCGCTCCTCCAGCAGCTTCAGCCAAACTGTTTGCTCCCTGGTGAGAGCCCTTCTATCATCCAACCCCCTTTTTTTCTCCCCAAAAAATCTTCCCGTTACATTTTTTTAAGGTTCGCTGGGACACGGTCCCTGCTCCTGCCCAAGCGTCCGGCACACGCCCAGCCTCGGCGCATTAAACCTGGACTTAAAAAAAATGGGTTGGTTGTTCCAAAGGAGATTTTTATTTTCGTATTAGATATTTGCGCGTACGATAAAAAAAAAAAAAATCTAAGGAAATTTTATATTGCTCAAAGAATATTAGAGGAATGAGCGTTCTCCCGCCGGAAGATGCTTTTAACAGCGGAGGAAATCGAACGGTCTGCGCTGCGGATGCTGGGGAGCGGAGAGCGCATCCGCTCCACCCCATCCAAGGGGAAAACCGTGAGATTTCCGTGAAAGGAGCACGGCGTGAAAGGATCGGCGTCCCGAAAGGAAACCGGCGGAGGCGATTTATAGCAACCGGTCAATAAATAACCCGTCTCTTTCCTTTGCTGGCGCGCTCCGGGTCATCGCCGCTGCTTGCAGGAGGACGGCCGTGGGGGAAACGTGCCACCGCGAGCAACACCAGTGGGCTGTTGGGTTTTACTGGGAGGCCACGGCGGCCCGGGGACCCCCGGGGACCCCCCACCTTGGGCACCCTCCGCGCCTGCCTCTCTTCTCGCGGCGCTGGGGCCAAACTGGTCCCAGTGCTTCCCCAGTGCCGGTGCTACAGGCTGGAGCGCGCGGCCGGGTTCAACTTCTGGCAGCGCGAAGCCGCTCTGCGGCGTAGCCCAGAGGCCGCCGCTGATGGCACCGGTCCAAAACCGCCATGCCTGTGCCCAAAAAATTCGGGGACCGTCGCCTACGTCTCCATCCCCACGGCGCAAGACGGTTCCCCTGGACCTCGGTGGGCGCCCGGCATCTCCGGCACCGCCAATCCTACTGGTTTTGAAGGACAACGCGGTGGGGAGCAACCCGGGAGGGCGGCCCATGGGGTGAGGGAACATCTGGGGGAGCAGATGTGCGTGGCCCCACGGTGGGCTTGGAGAATTTGGGGGGGGGTCCGAGTGATGCACCGATGCCCCACCCAGCAGCTGGTCACAGCACGAGGTTGGGGTGGCCCCCCCCGCCCCGTAGGTGGTCCGTGATGGCAGGAGGGTGGCCAAGGAGGGATGCCGGGGGGGCCCGCTAAGGCCACAGGTGGTCCCAGGGTAGGGGGGGTCACCAACCCCTCTAAAAATTACCCCTCCACCACCCCGGGGGTCCACGCTGGGGGTGGGGGGGGGGGGTTGCAACAAGCTGGGATGGGGAGCCAGACATCCGGGGGGGGACCCAGGCGTCCGGGGGGGACCCTCACATGTCCTAGGGGGGGATCCAGGTGTCTGGGGGGGGGATCCAGGTGTCTGGGGGGGGGGATCCAGGTGTCTGGGAGGGGATCCAGGTGTCTGGGGGGGCACCCAGGTGTCCTGGGGGGGATCCAGGTGTCTGGGGGGGCACCCAGGTGTCTTGGGGGGCACCCAGGTGTCCTGGGGGGGGATCCAGGTGTCTGGGGGGGGGATCCAAGTGTCTGGGGGGGGGGATCCAGGTGTCTGGGAGGGGATCCAGGTGTCCTAGGGGGGGATCCAGGTGTCTGGGGGGGCACCCAGGTGTCCTAGGGGGGGATCCAGGTGTCTGGGGGGGCACCCAGGTGTCCTAGGGGGGGATCCAGGTGTCTGGGGGGGCACCCAGGTGTCTTGGGGGGCACCCAGGTGTCCTAGGGGGGGATCCAGGTGTCTGGGGGGGCACCCAGGTGTCCTAGGGGGGGATCCAGGTGTCTGGGGGGGCACCCAGGTGTCCTAGGGGGGGATCCAGGTGTCTGGGGGGGCACCCAGGTGTCTTGGGGGGCACCCAGGTGTCCTAGGGGGGGATCCAGGTGTCCTAGGGGGGGATCCAGGTGTCTGGGGGGGGGATCCAGGTGTCTGGGGGGGGATCCAGGTGTCTGGGGGGGGGATCCAGGTGTCTGGGGGGGTATCCAGGTGTCCTAGGGGGGGATCCAGGTCTGGGAGGGCACCCAGGTGTCCTAGGGGGGGATCCAGGTGTCTGGGGGGGCACCCAGGTGTCTTGGGGGGCACCCAGGTGTCCTAGGGGGGGATCCAGGTGTCCTAGGGGGGGATCCAGGTGTCTGGGGGGGGATCCAGGTGTCTGGGGGGGGGGATCCAGGTGTCTGGGGGGGGGATCCAGGTGTCTGGGAGGGGATCCAGGTGTCCTAGGGGGGGATCCAGGTGTCTGGGGGGGGATCCAGGTCTGGGGGGGGATCCAGGTGTCCTAGGAGGGCACCCAGGTGTCCTAGGGGGGGATCCAGGTGTCTGGGGGGGGGAATCCAGGTGTCTGGAAGGGGATCCAGGTGTCTGGGAGGGGATCCAGGTGTCTGGGGGGGGGATCCAGGTGTCCTAGGGGGGGATCCAGGTGTCTGGGGGGGGATCCAGGTGTCCTGGGGGGGATCCAGGTGTCTGGGGGGGGATCCAGGTGTCCTAGGGAGGGATCCAGGTGTCTGGGGGGGGATCCAGGTGTCTGGGGGGGGGGATCCAGGTGCCCTAGGGGGGGATCCAGGTGTCCTAGGGGGGGATCCAGGTGTCTGGGGGGGGATCCAGGTGTCCTAGGGGGGGATCCAGGTGTCTGGGGGGGGACCCAGGTGTCTGGGGGGGGATCCAGGTGTCCTAGGAGGGCACCCAGGTGTCCTGGGGGGGGATCCAGGTGTCTGGGGGGGGGGGGGACCCAGGTGTCTGGGGGGGGATCCAGGTGTCTGGGGGGGGGACCCAGGTGTCCTAGGGAGGGATCCAGGTGTCTGGGAGGGGATCCAGGTGTCCTGGGGGGGTATCCAGGTGTCTGGGGGGGGGATCCAGGTGTCCTAGGGGGGGATCCAGGTGTCTGGGGGGGGATCCAGGTGTCCTAGGGGGGGATCCAGGTGTCTGGGGGGGGATCCAGGTGTCCTAGGGGGGGATCCAGGTGTCTGGGGGGGGGATCCAGGTGTCCTAGGGGGGGATCCAGGTGTCTGGGGGGGGGATCCAGGTGTCTGGGGGGGGGACCCAGGTGTCTGGGGGGGCACCCAGGTGTCCTAGGGGGGGATCCAGGTGTCTGGGGGGGGGATCCAGGTGTCCTAGGGGGGGATCCAGGTGTCTGGGGGGGGATCCAGGTGTCCTGGGGGGGGATCCAGGTGTCTGGGGGGGATCCAGGTGTCCTAGGGGGGTATCCAGGTGTCCTAGGGGGGGGATGCAGGTGTCTGGGGGGGGGGGGGGGGGATCCAGGTGTCCTGGGGGGGGGATCCAGGTGTCCTGGGGGGGATCCAGGTGTCTGGGGGGGGGATCCAGGTGTCTGGGGGGGGGGGATCCAGGTGTCCTAGGAGGGCACCCAGGTGTCCTAGGGGGGGATCCAGGTGTCTGGGGGGGGGGATCCAGGTGTCTGGGGGGGGATCCGGGCATCCAGCGACGGGACCCAGGTGTCGGGAGGGACCCGGGGGACTCTAGGCACCCATGGGGGGGGACCCAGGCATCCGGGGATGGGACCCAGGCATCGAGGGGGGGACCTAAGCAATGAGGGGGGGACCCAGGCGATGAGGGGGCACCCAGGCGATGGGGGGGGGCCCAGGCGATGGGGGGGGACCTAAGCAATGCAGGGGGGACGCAGGCGATGCGGGGGGGACCTAAGCAATGCGGGGGGGACCCAGGCATCCTGGGGGACCGGCAGACACGAAGGGGCCCAGGCGGAGCCGGGGCTGCCCGGGCATCGCTGCCCACTCTGCCCGTGGGTACCGGGGGGGCAGATCCGGCAGCGGCGCCAGGATGCCCGCAGTTGGGACAAGTTCCCCTTTGCAAAAAAATTAAACCCTTTCCAGGGTGGTATTTGGGATTTTTTTTTTTTTTTTTTTTTTTTTGGGGGGTGGGGGGGATATGTCTAGGTCCTTATGGGGGTTTTGCAGCCTGGAGAGATGCAGCTGGGGTGGGGGCATCACTTTTTTGCAACCATTCCATGAGGGTTTTGGGGGGGGGGGGGGGGGGGGTGAAGCCCCCACGCCTCGCCAAGGGAAAATTATGCCAAAAGGTGGGGGGGGAAAAAAAAAAAAAAAATTACCCTGTGGGTGGCGAGACCCCCCCCCCCCAGATTATTTGGGGTGTTGGGGGGGGGGTGGGTGGGTGTGTGCGTCTCCGTCCTTGGCGCTGCGCACCCCTCACCTGGGCACGGCGCTGAGCCACGCCACGGCGTCGCCTCTGCCCTCCGGGGTTGAATTACTCCGAGATTTCCCGCCGCTGTGACAAATCCACCGCTTAATTGTCCCAAAGGCTGTTGCTCCGGTGACGCGGCGCGCGGTAACGTGGCAGCATCTCGTGCGTGAGAAGGCTTGAGCGTATATTTTTTTTTTTCTCTCCCCTCAGACAAGCAGGTTTTGGGTTTTTTTGTTTTTTTTTTTTTTTCCCCCAAGGGTGGCAGCGACCCTTGCACGCTCCGGAGCCAGACCGAGCCGAGGGGATGGAGCGATGGGAAGGCGATCCCCAAGCAAGGCAGGAGCCGGAGACCCCAGGAGACCCCCGCAGAGGTGAGCGCTGCGCCCCAGGGTGCTTTATTTTCCGTCTTTTCCCCTTTCTGCCACGCCGCGTTTCTGGTCATAAGCGATATTATTGCTTCTAACGCAGGAGGACGTGGGATGGAGAGCGAGGACGAGGAGGCTCCCCAGCAGGAACGCCCCAAAATGAGCAGCGCATCACCCGTAAAGTCAGAAGGCAATTTTTTTCTGGGAATTTTCAGCAGGGAAAAGCGGGGGTAAACGCCCGCGGGCTGCAAGGATACCCAGGGAAGGACGCGAGCGCCTTTGCGCGTCACGAAGGAAACCGCAAAGTCCTCGAGGAACCCGCCGCCCCGCGCAGAGCCCTCGCCCGAGAAAAGGAATATAAATGCTCCGAGTGCGGGAAAAGCTTCCGGCAGAGCTCAAACCTTGTGCACGGAAGGATGCATGCCGGAGAAAAACCTTACAGATGCCGCGGGTGCGAGAAGTTCTTCAAACCTGGCGAAGCGTCAGCGGCTGCAACACGGAGAAAAAGGCCTCGAGGCGCCGCGAATGCGAGAAAAGCTTTGGGAACCACCCGGATTTCCTCGCGCATCGGCAGACGCACGCACGGAGAGCGTTCAGGTGCTGCCGGTGTGGGGAAAAAGGTTCGGGCAGAGCGGGAAGCTGGCGCTGCACCAGGAATTGCACGCGAGGGGGGGGGGGGGAAGAAAAAAAAAGAAAAAAAAAAAAAAAAAAATCTACAAGCGCCCCGGGCGCGAGAAAGGGTTCAAAGAGCGCTCGACCCGCAGCAGGCACGAGACGCCGCACGCCGGGGGGAAGCCCTACGAGTGCCGCGGGTGCGAGAAGAGATTCGGCCGCACATCGGACCTGACGGTCCATCAGCATCCTCACCGGGGAGAAACCCTTCGCTTGCTCCCCGCGCGGGAAAAGCTTCAGCCGTCGGTCGAGCCTTTCTACCCATCAGAGGAGGCGCGCGGGGGAGAAGCCGTTCCCGCGCCGAGAGCGCGGCGAAAACTTTGGCCGCGGGGCAGATCTGGCTGCGCACCGAAGGACCCGCACCGGCGATAAAGCCCTCCCGCCGCGGGAAGCGCTTCAAGGGCTGCTCCACGCTCGTCAGACACGAGAGGTTGCACACGGGGGAGAGACCGTATGGGTGTCCCGAGTGCGGGAAAAGCTTCGGGATGAGCGGCGACCTCGTCGCCCACCAGCGTTTCCATACGGCGGAAAAAAAACCCTACAAGTGCCTCGAGTGCGGGAAGGGCGTCGGGCAGAGCTCGGACCTCATCGCGCATCGCCGAACCCACGCCGGGGAGAAGCCCTACCCGTGCCCGGCGTGCGGGAAGCGGTTCGGTAGGAAATCCAACCTGACGGTGCACCCAGCAAGTGCGCGGCGCCGACGGCCTCCGCAAACGCCGGCAGCGTGGAAGGAGCTTGCCGGAGGACTCGGCTCTTTCGATCCGTCGCGACGTCTTGATGGAGGACAGCGCTGGCCCGCGCTCAGCCCCGCCGAGCATCAGCAGCGACGCAGAGGAGAAAAAAAAACATTGAATTCCTGGGTGGGAGTGGGGGAAAAAAAGAGACGGGCTGGAGAAAAAGCTCAGACTTTCCAAGATGTAGGAGGAAAAGCGCAGAAGAAACAGGCGCTGGCATACGGAAAGTGCGGGATCTTTGCGTTCCACATCGGCGTCAGCAAGGACCGGGCGGGAGAATACCTGTATATGTGTTTCGGAGTAAAACATGAACTTATTTACTAAATAACGGGTGTGATTGCAAGCACGCAGAATGGCCTTGGCATCACTGCGTGGCTCCCGTGCATCCCTCTCCTGATGGGCCCTTCCATCACAGAAACGTGGTCCCCAGGCGCCTCCTCCACCTTCTTTCCCCATCCTTGGCTCCGCTCTGGAGCGAAGCCTCCGCTCTTGTCACTGTCGGCCACCGACTGTCCCCTCTTTAGCTCACCATGGTCATAGAATCATAGAATCATAGAATCGTTTGGGTTGGAAAAGACCTTGAAGATCATCCAGTCCAACCATTGACCTACACTACCAAGCCCACTCTAAGCCAACCAAGGGTAGACCAGACTGAACCATGTCCCCAAGTGCCACCTCTGCCCGTTTTTTGAACACTTCCAGGGATGGGGACTCCCCCACCTCTCTGGGCAGCCTGTTCCAATGCTTGACCACCCTTTCCGTAAAGAAATTTTTCCTAATTTCCAACCTAACCCTCCCCTGGCGCAGCTTGAGCCCATTTCCTCTCGTCCTATCGCTGTTCCTTGGGAGAAGAGCCCAACACCCCCTCCCTGCCCCCTCCTGTCAGGGAGTTGTAGAGAGCGATGAGGTCTCCCCTCAGCCTCCTCTTCTCCAGGCTGAACACCCCCAGCTCCCTCAGCCGCTCCCCACCAGCCCTGTGCTCCAGACCCTGCCCCAGCTCCGCTGCCCTTCTCTGGACACGCCCCAGCACCCCAATGTCCTTCTTGTGCTGAGGGGCCCAAAACTGGACACAGCATTCCAGGTGCGGCCTCACCAGCGCCGAGCACAGGGGCACAATCACCTCCCTGCTCCTGCTGGCCACACTATTCCTGACACAAGCCAGGATGCTGCTGGCCTTCTTGGCCACCTGGGCACACTGCTGGCTCATGTTCAGCCGCTGTCGACCAACACCAGTCACACAGTGGCTGTCTTCGGGGAAGCGGGGGGTCGCATGCGTTGGCCGGACGACCCATGCATCCCTCAGAAAGAATTCTCCTCCTGGGGGTTAAGATCCCATCACGCTCTGTAAAACCGTGCAGCTGACGTCCGGGGTACGTTACGTTGGTCCAACGATCCTCCGTCCTGGTCCTCCGGAGGCCACCCAAGGTCTGCAGGATGGAGGCCGTTGACACAAAAACGTAGACCATAGAATCATGGAATCGTTTAGGTTGGAAAAGACCTTTAAGATCATCCAGTCCAAGCGTTAGATTACACGGTGACATCCCTTTGCTCACTCTACGCGTGATGGGGACGTCTGTGGCCTCAGCGTGACTCTGTTGGTGTGGCACTGCTGATGCGCTTGCCGTTACGGTAGCTCGTCTACATCTATGAGGGCTGTGGTTGGAGCTGCCCGTCCTCTTGCTTCGGGCTAGGTGACCCATCGCTAGATGGGATGGTCCCATCCCTACTGGGAAGGTGCCCGGTCTTGCCAGAGACCCCTTTACGGTCCAGGGTAGCTACAGTGACAAATAAAAGTAGCCCCAAACCTGAATTTGGCCCAGAAGCAATAATGATATTCTCACTTCTCTATCCAAATCCTAGATAAGCCTTTTCTGGACCATCTATCCGCTCACGCACGTTCAGAAACGCTGCGTGACATCGCCCTCGCCACCGGGACGTTATTGACGCAACTCCAACCCAACTGGGAGGAACTGAACAGCCACCTTTTTTTTTTTTTTTATCTAAAAGCAGCACCGTGGTACCACAATTTTGGCTCAGACGCTCGGTTTTGGCTCTCAAGGATATATTGACTACCCCAGGGGACCATCGGGGGCCTAAAGGCGTCGGAGACGAGTGCCGATTGAAGGTCAGGAAGTTGTAGGAGGGCTACGTCGAAGTCAAAGGTGGAAAGAACCACCCCGGCAAGCAGAGGTGACACCATTTCCGTGGCGTTCCCGCAGATCTTTGCTGTGGTGGCCACCACGGGCAGCTGTTAAGTCTTCGGAGGCAAGGGGGGGCTAAGGAGATAAAAGGGAAGGGGTGGGAGGTCCCACTGCACAAAGAGGAGGTAAAGGGAAGAGGAAGACGAAGCCAAGGAGCCGAGCTCTTCGTGAAATACCTGGAGCACCCCGATGGCTGCGGACCTTCCCTCGCGCTAGGTCCTGGAAGCCCCGGTAAGGGACGTGCAGGTCGTCGTCGTCGTCCCCGTGAGCCTGTGTCGCACAGCAGCGCCAAGCAGATGTTGGTTCTTCTGGACACCGAGGCAGAAAGCATCTGGCCAAAGAGACCAGTTTCCCCCTTCGTGGTCAGGCTTCAGTTGGAGTTTCTTGCACCGAGGCTTGTTTCGGCTCCGCTAACCAAATCGGAGCGGCTTCCAAACTCAATGCCAGCTCAGGAACAAGAAAAACCCACCCTACTCCCTAAAAAAAAAAAAAAAACCAACCCAAAAAACCAACCCAAACTCTCCAAAAACCTGTTGGGAAAGTGTGGTTTCCCCCAAATTTGCTTTCCTCCAGGATGCAGAGCTGGAAGGGAGGAGGACCGGCCCCGGGCTAAATCCTCGGACACGGCAATCATGGTTTCACCAAGAGCTCCCTGTTTTCTCTTAGGCTATAAACAGTCAGCTCCCGTCCCCTGCTCGCCGACATCTTTACGAAGCTCTTCGCAATTTTCTCCTCTTGGCTTTTTAACAGCAGTAACTTCTCCCTGCCACACAGGAGCAAATAAAAATGTAATATATTTAGGTAGCAGAAAAATACGAGGAGAACATGATCTTCCTTAGGAGCAGAGGACCTTTTTTTTTTATTGAGGTTGCATACAGACAAGGGGGAGGAAAGGACGTGCAGGGGAAGACGGATTTCTACAGCGTCTTTGGGGTGCTGATGGGTACCCAGCCTGGAAAACGCCAAGGGATTTAAGGAAGGGCCTTAAAGACAGACGATGGGATGACGGACAGCCTGAAGCAGCAGCTGGTTTGATTGGGGAGTGATGGAGCGAGCGGATCGTGGACCAACACATCGAGCCCTTTGAGCAAACTCAGTAATAAAAGGAAATAATTAGTCAAAAAAAAAAAAAAAGTGTATTATTTACCGATCAGCCTACTTTAGATCATTTGCATGGGCTGTTTTTTTTTTTTTTTTTCCACTTTTGCAGTCTTTAAAAATGAAGAATTTTACCTAGGAGAAGCGCTGTTTGGTTTTTTTTTTTCCCCCCTCTTTCATGTACGACGTCTCAACTCTTCCCAAAAACTCTGTCCCCGCTCCGGGCACTTACGAAGCCGTTTCTCCCCGGCGTTATCGCTGCTGTTCGACGGGGTTTGACCCCTCCTTGAAACCCTCTGCACACTGGGGGCACCGGAGCGAGCCCTTCCCCACCGTCAGACCAAAACGCGAGTTGGGTTGGAAGCTTCTCCCGCATTTCTGGCACTCGCGAAGCCCTGCGTGCACCCTCTGATGCACGATGAGGTTGGATCTCCTGCTGAAGCTCTTCCCGCAGACCGGGCAGGGGTAGGGCTTCTCCCCGGTGTGGGTCCGCTGGTGGGCGATGAGGTCCGAGCTCTGCCCGAAGCTCTTCCCGCACTCGTGGCACTTGTAGGGCTTCTCGCCCGCGTGCAGCCGCTGGTGCCGGACGAGGCTGGATCTGTTGCTGAAGAACTTCCCGCACTGGGAGCACTGGTAGGGCTTCTCGCCCGTATGGAAGCGCTGGTGGGCGATGAGGTCGCCGCTCTGCCCGAAGCTTTTCCCGCACTCGCTGCACGCGTAGGGTTTGATCCCCGTGTGCAGCCTCTCGTGCCTGAAGAGCGTCGACCTCCCCCTGAAGAACTTCTCGCACTCGGAGCAGTGGTAGGGCTTCTCCCCGGTGTGGGTCCGCTGGTGGACGATAAGCTCCGAGCTTTGCCCGAATCGCTTCCCGCACTCTTCGCACCTATACGGCTTCTCCCCCGTGTGCATCCTCTGATGTCGGAAAAGATTCGAGCGGTGGCTGAAGCTCTTCCCGCACTCGGGACACTGGAAGGGTTTCTCCCCCGTGTGCGTCCGCCGGTGGACGATGATGTCCGAGCTGCGGGTGAACCTCTTCCCGCACTCCAAGCATTTGTAGGGCTTCTCTCCCGTGTGCACCGTCTCGTGCCGGATGAGGGTGGACCTGTCCTTGAAGCACTTCTCGCACGTCGAGCACTGGTAGAGCTTCTCCTCCACGTGGACCCTCTGGTGGAGGTTGAGCTCCGAGCTCTGCCCAAACTCCTCCCCGCACTCGTAGCACTTGTAACGCCGCTCTCCCACGTGCCGCCGCTGGTGCTGGAGGAACTTGGATTTGTCCCTGAAGCGTTTCCCGCACTCGGGACACTGGCAGAGGTGTTCTCCCGCGTGCGCCTTCTCATGGACGAGAAGCCTCGAGCGGTGAATGAAGCTTTTCCCGCACTGCGGGCATTTAAAAGGTTTTTCCCCGACGTGGACCCTCTTGTGCCTGATGAGCAGTGACCTGTCCGGGAAGCACTTCTGGCACTTGGGGCACTTGTAGAGCTTTTCGCCCGCATGAGTCTTTTGGTGGACGATGAGGTTTGAGCTCTGCCTGAAGCACTTCCCGCATTCGTGGCATTTATATGGTTTCTCCCCGGTGTGGATCCGCTGATGCACGATCAGGTTGGAGCTCTGGCCAAAGCTTCTTCCGCACTCGTTGCACGTGTACTTCTTTTCCCCGGCAGCTATTCTGCACTGGGCTTTGGATTCTTTGAGGACCTTTTGGTTTCCTCCGTGGGGGATGAGTTCATCCCTTCCCGGCCCCGTCTCGCTCTCGGGAGCTGCCTCCCACCGGGGGCTCTCCAAAACGGCTCCTTCCCGTTTCACCGCTGCGACTCCGTGCCCTCCCCCTCGCTCAGCGCTTTCTCGCGTCAGGTTGGGCTCTTCCTTCGCTCTTCTGGCGGCGCATCCTGCGGCGGGTTGCAAACAAGAGCGGCGTCTTACTTCTCGAAGGGAAACCGCGTCGCGCCGGGGGACGGCGAATAAAAGCACGAGCCGGGGGACGGCGAATAAAAGCACGAGCGGGGACGGCGAATAAAAGCACGAGCCGGGGGACGGCGAATAAAAGCACGAGCGGGGACGGCGAATAAAAGCACGAGCCGGGGGACGGCAAATAAAAGCACGAGCCGGGGGACGGCAAATAAAAGCACGAGCCGGGGGACGGCAAATAAAAGCACGAGCCGGGGGACGGCAAATAAAAGCACAAACCGTGATGGCGAATAAAAGCACGAGCCGGGATGGCGAATAAAAGCACGAGCAGGGCCACCTCCTCGCCCTCAAGCCCCGATCCTTGAGGGAGGGCGAAAGCGCGGGCGCGCGGGCGGTCCTTCCGCGGGGACGAGCTCCTCACCTGCGCGGGGGTCTCCCGGGGTCTCCCCTTCTTCCCCCCGTTGGGGACGGGGGTCCGGCAGCTCTTCAGCACGCTCCATCCAAGGCGTCCTCGGGAAGGGGACCCCTGCTCCAAGGGCTGAAATCAGCACAGATCCCCCCGCCGCGCTGGCGGCCGGCGCCCACCGAGCCTCGGCCTTGCACCCAGGCTTGGCGGGCAGAGCTCCCCGGGGCGCCCGGTACTGACCCCCGGTGATGTCCCCACCGCCCCCCGGGGCTGCTCCCACCCGCCCGTCCCCGGTGCCGACCCCGGTGTTGCCCCCGGCCGTTCCTCCGCATCCCCACGACTGCTCCCGGTGCTGCTCCCGGTACCGTCCCCGGTGCTGCTCCCCCGGCCACCCCCGGTGCTGCTCCCGGTACCGTCCCTGGCCTCTGTATCCCCCCAGCTGCTCCCAGTTCGGCTCCCAGTTCGGCTCCCAGTGCTGCTCCCTTGGTACCATCCCCGGTGCCATCCCTCTGCATCCCCCCAGCCACCCCCGGTGCTGCTCCCAGTACCGTCCCCGGTGCTGCTCCCCCGGCCACCCCCGGTGCTGCTCCCGGTACCGTCCCTGGCCTCTGTATCCCCCCAGCTGCTCCCAGTGCTGCTCCCGGTGCTGCTCCCCTGGTACCATCCCCGGTGCCGTCCCTCCGCATCCCCCCGGTCCTGCTCCCAGCCACTCCCGGTCCTGCTCCCAGTACCAGTACCGTCCCCAGTGCTGCTCCCCCGGTCCTGCTCCTGGTACCCTCCCCAGCCGTCCCTCCGCATCCCCCCGGCCACCCCCGGTACCGTCCCCGGTGCTGCTCCCTCGGCCACTCCCGGTGCTCCTCCCCCGGTACCGTCCCCGGTGTCGTCCCTCCGTATCCCCCCGGCTGCTCCCGGTACCGTCCCCGGTGCCGCTCCCCCCGGTTCTGCTCCCCCGGCACCGTCCCCGGTGCTGCTCCCAGCCACTCCCGGTCCTGCTCCCGGTACCCTCCCCAGATGTCCCTCCGCATCCCCCCAGCCACTCCCGGTGCTGCTCCCCCGGTCCTGCTCCCCCGGTACCGCTCCCGGTGCTGCTCCCCCGGTTCTGCTCCCGGTACCGCTCCCGGTGCTGCTCCCCCAGTACCGCTCCCGGTGCCGCTCCCCCAGTACCGCTCCCGGTGCCGCTCCCGGTACTGCTCCCGGTGCTGCTCCCCCGGTTCTGCTCCCGGTACCACTCCCGGTGCTGCTCCCCCAGTACCGCTCCCGGTGCCGCTCCCGGTACCGCTCCCGGTGCTGCTCCCCCGGTTCTGCTCCCGGTACCACTCCCGGTGCTGCTCCCCCAGTACCGCTCCCGGTACCGCTCCCGGTGCTGCTCCCCCGGTACCGCTCCCGGTGCTGCTCCCGGTGCCGCTCCCGGTGCCGCTCCCGGTGCTGCTCCCGGTACCGCTCCCGGTGCTGCTCCCCCGGTACCGCTCCCGGTGCTGCTCCCCCGGTACCGCTCCCGGTGCTGCTCCCGGTACCGCTCCCGGTGCTGCTCCCCCGGTACCGCTCCCGGTGCCGCTCCCGGTGCTGCTCCCCCGGTTCTGCTCCCGGTACCACTCCCGGTGCTGCTCCCCCAGTACCGCTCCCGGTACCGCTCCCGGTGCTGCTCCCCCGGTTCTGCTCCCGGTACCGCTCCCGGTGCCGCTCCCGGTGCTGCTCCCCCGGTTCTGCTCCCGGTGCCGCTCCCCCAGTACCGCTCCCGGTGCTGCTCCCCCGGTACCGTCCCCGGTACCGCTCCCGGTGCTGCTCCCCCGGTGCCGCTCCCGGTGCTGCTCCCGGTGCCGCTCCCGGTACCGCTCCCGGTGCTGCTCCCCCGGTACCGTCCCCGGTACCGCTCCCCTCCCCCTTCCGCGGCCTCCCGGGCTCTGCCCGCCCCCTCCCGCAGCGCCCCCGCTCCTCCGCGCTGCTCCCGCCCCTTCCTGCGCACCGGCCCCGCCGCCGGCCCCCAGCGCAGCCCCTGTCGCGACAGCCCGGGAGATCCGCGCGGAAAAAAGGAAAAAAACAAAGTGGGGTGGTGGGGACGGGACCTGAAACTGGGGGGCAGCGGGGGAGGAGGCCACCAGCAACCCCGGATGGGATTCGAGTCTTTTTTTTTTTTTTTTTTTTTAATAATTTTTTTTTTCCTCTCGTTAATATTCTCCGGAAGGGATTTGGTGGCTGCGAGCGGCTCGGTGCGGGGGGGGGGTTGTGTCCTTCGCTGTTTCTTCCCACCCGCTCCTCGGGCGAGGAGAGAAGTGACCGCCTAAGGAATCATCGAATCGTTGAGGTTGGGAAAGACCTTGAAGATCATCGAGTCCAACCGTTAACCCAACGCTACCAAGTCCAGCACTAAACCAATTAAGGGGAGAATCATAATTTCATGTTTCCTGCCTTGGTGGCTGGATTATTTTTAATGAAAGTGAAAACCAGGAATCATTAAGGTTGGAAAAGACCTTGAAGAGCATCCAGTCCAACCGTTAACCCAACGCTACCAAGCCCACCACTAAACCAGTTAAGGGGAGAGGAATAATTTCATGTTTCCTGGCCTGGTGGCTGGATTATTTTTAATGAAAGTAAAAACCAGGAATCATTAAGGTTGGAAAGGAGCTCTAAGATCACCCAGTCCAACCGTTAACCCAACGCTACCAAGCCCACCACTAAACCAGTTAAGGGGAGAGGAATAATTTCAACTTTCCTGGCTTAGTGGCTGGATTATTTTTTAATGAAAGTAAAAACCAGGAATCATTAAGGTTGGAAAGGATCTCTAAGATCATCAGTCCAACCGTTAACCCAACACTACCAAGTCCACCACTAAACCAATTAAGGGGAGAATCATAATTTCATGTTTCCTGCCTTGGGGGCTGGATTATTTTTAATGAAAGTAAAAACCAGGAATCATTAAGGTTGGCAAAGACCTTTAAGATCATTGAGTCCAACCGTTAACCCAACACTACCCAGTCTATCACTAAACCAATTAAGGGGAGAGGAATAATTTCAACTTTCCTGGCTTAGTGGCTGGATTATTTTTTAATGAAAGTAAAAACTAGGAATCATTAAGGTTGGAAAAGACCTTGAAGATCACCCAGTCCAACCATTAACACAACACTACCAAGTCCACCACTAAACCAATTAAGGGTAGAGCAATAATTTCATGTTTCCTGGCTTGGGGGCTGGATTATTTTTTAATGAAAGTAAAAACTAGGAATCGTTAAGGTTGGAAAGGAGCTCTGAGATCATCGAGTGCAACCGTCAACCCAACGCCACCATGCCCGCTAAACCACATCCCAAAGTGCCACATCTGCCCGTTTTTTGAACGCAAAAGGGAGGCCGGCGGTCAGCCAGCTTCTGGGCCCCACGCTACGGCTGGGTCGACGTGATGCGCCGGGCGGGTCCCGCACAGCTCGGACTCACCGAGCTCCCCTACGTGAAGCCTTGGCTCCTCTTCTTCGCGTGATGGCTGCCGGAGGCACGCCAGCACCGCACGTGCCCCCGCTGCGGGAGGTGGGGGACCCCGTGAGATTAAAAGCGTGTAGAAGTCATCCCGAAGTCCCTGTGGACAGGATGAGGGAATAATTTGGGCTAGATGGGGCTTTGGGGTGCGTGTAGGCGTGCGTGGAGCCTGGTAGCCCTGCTCTGAGCACCCACGGGGCTCGCCGCGCCACAGAGCCCCAAAATGGCCCCAGCGCCCAGCCGTGGTCTCGCCGTGAAAATCCTTCCCGCCTTGCTGCGCGGTAGAGATGTTCATCACGTTCATCATCGCGCAACATCTCGAGATGTTCAGGGATGCAAGGGGCCAACAGAGACCCGTAAAAAAAAAAAGCAGAGATCTTTACCGGAGGAAATGACCTTCTGGGAATTTTTTGGAGGGGGAATACAGAGGAAAATAACAATCAGCCACGTGGTGCAAACGCCAGACGGTCCCTGCGGTCTTTGTTCTTGTCCTCGGACAGCGTGGCCGTCCTCCCGCCCTCTCCTCCTCTAACCCTCGCACCGCAGCTCCCAGCATCCGGACAGACTGGGACGGCTCTTCCCCTCCCCAGCCTGGGAAGACGCTGGGGCTACATCTGCTAAGGGAGGTCCCCTCCCTTCGTTATCCTCGTTTGGACGCCGCTGGAAAGCTCTTTCCGAGACGTTTCTGATGGAACGAGAGCCCGCCTGCGCCGTTTGCTCCTGGCATCACGCTGCGCCTCAGCCGGCGGCGAGGGTGCTGCCTGCCCGAGGCTTCCTGCAGCAAAACAGCGGGAAACGCACGGCTTGTTCCACCTCTGCGGCCCCCAAGCCACGCACGGGCTGCGGGTTGCGGCTTCTTGTTCTGTTTCCCCGCGTTTGGCTCCTCCACCCAAAACCTGGGGCCCTCCCGGCGTCGCTCGGAGGGGTTTCAGGCGCGGGAGGAGACGCGCCAACTGGGCCAGCGGCGCGAGGAACGTGACGAGGGACCACCACAAAGCTGGTTTTCCTAGGGGACAAACCGGCCCCGTTTCCATTGACGCCGGCTGTGCGAAGCCCGCCGCGCTCCGCCAGCCCAGCCGCCCTACGCGCGACCGCGCTTCCTCCTTGACCCGCCCTCTGAAATATTCAATAGTCCCGCTTGCACGCAGACCACCTCCTTTTTGGCGGAGTTCCGTTTCCGCCGAACGATTTGCCGAGCTTTCGTAGGCGCAGGCGCACCTAGGAGCTGTTCTCCAAGCGCACGCGTGAACGCGCAGCCCGTGCTCTCAGGCGCTCCACGTAGCCGCGTCCCGCGCGCGCCTTCCGATATTTAGCAAGGCAGGATCTCGCACTGAATGACCTTCCACACCTGGAGCACCGATTTCTCTCCTCTGTGAGTCTTCTGGTGCACGGAAAGGTGCGAGCTCTGCCCAAAGCTCTTCCCGCACTCGCCGCACACGTACGGCTTCTCCCCGGTGTGCACGCGCTGGTGTTGAATCAGCTTGGATCGCACGCTGAAGCACTTCCCGCACTCCGGGCACTGGTAGGGTTTTTCCCCGGTATGGGTGCGTTGGTGGACGATGAGATCCGAGCTCTGGATGAAGCTTTTCCCGCAGTGGGGGCACCGATACGGTCTCTCCCCGGTGTGTTGCCGCTGGTGTTTGATGAGGTTCGACCTTTTGCTGAAGCGCTTCCCGCACTCGCAGCACTGGTAGGGTTTTTCTCCCGTGTGGGTTCTCTGGTGGGCGGTCAACGTCGAGCTGCGGGTGAAGCTTTTCCCGCACTCGGGGCACGCGTACATTTTCTCGCCCGTGTGCATCCTCTGGTGCGTCACGAGGCTGGAGCTCCTGTTGAAGCATCTCCCGCACTCGGGGCACTGGTAGGGCTTTTCCCCCGTGTGCGTTCGCTGGTGGACAATGAGGTCCGAGCTCCGCGTGAAGCTTCTCCTGCACTCGAGGCACTTGAAAGGTTTCTCTCCCGCGTCGTCCCTCGGGGGCGTAATTAAGTCCCTGCTCTGGCCGCCCTCGCGTCCACGCTGCCTTTCCGCAGGTTCCTCCTGGGCTGGGGTTTCGCCGAGGCCGGCATCGCCTCCTCCGCAAACCATCCCGCTGTCGATTTTCTGTCTTACCCCTGTTGTGACACAGAGAGAAGCCAGACGGGTTATTTCTCAGGCCGGGTAGAAATAATATCAAGGGGACGGGGTAGAAAAAGCTGATTAAGCAGGCAGGAAAATTGGCTGGGGGTGCAGCAGCTCTGCTTCCGTTGGTTCCCCATGGATGGAAGAAGGGGAAATCAACGGAGAGGAAATTTATTCCGATTTCCAGCCAGGATGAGTGGAGCTGTATGTCCTGTAGATATCTCCTAGCAGATTCCATCACGCTTTGGCTAAAATCCCGGTGTGGGTTTGATAGGATATAACAGCGGGCGCCGGTGTCGGTGGTCACGAGCACAAGCACCCCATCCTCACCTGCTCTGCTGCTCAGGGCTGCTTTTTTCTCTGTTTCTTGAAGATTGGGGCCCCAGCGCTCTCCTCGCTCTTGCAGCTGGGCGAGCAAGTCTGGCTTGGCTGTGGGAAAACCTGTTCCAGAAGATGAAACCAGGAGCTATCGGAACGAGGGACTTGAGAATTGTAGAGTATTTGCAAAGTTAAAGAAATTCGAACTTCCTGAGGGACACAGGGTGGGAAGGATGGTAGTGCAGACCACCATGGTCATCCAGATGGTCATCCAGACCACCGGCTGCATGTGCGTCCTCCACCCAAGCCCCACAGAGGCCAAACATCAAACGTTGGCCCAAAACCAATCGTTGGGACGGAGCTAGTCTAGGAAAAGGGAGAAGATCGCTACGGGGAAGACAGATATTTCCATCTACTGGAAAATTACACAGAAGGGAAGAAAAAAGGGCTTTTGCTCAATGTTCCTCCTCACTCTGCCTCCCAGGAGGAGCGTCAGGGAGATGGTCCGTCTCGCTCCCGAGTGCTGCAGAGCTCAAACCATCCGAAAATTTAGAGCCCCTGCAACATAAAGGCTGTGAGCCAAAGCTTCAGGAGCTCTTGGCTCCAGCACTGGAAGGGACAGGACTCCTTACCCAGAGACGTCACGGTCTCGTAGTTCTCCAGCATGACGTCCACGTAAAGAGTCCTCTGCGCCGGGTCCAGCAGAGCCCATTGCTCCTTGGTGAAATACACGGCCACCTCCTCGAAGGTCACGGGCTCCTGCAGCAGCAGCAAGAGACCTTCAGAACCCGGGGCTGGAGCCAACAGCCCCACCATTCAAGAGGGAGAAGAATAAAAAAAAACCCCATTGGTCCCGGGATGAAGAAGCAGAGATGTTCGAGCCCATTCCAAGCAACCGAGGAGAGCGTGGGGCATTAGGGAAGAAAAACAAGGACCTCCCAGGAAAAGACTGAGATTCACGGACCTGCAACTAAACCTCCAAGGAGAACCCAAAGACAAAACACCAAAGGGAAACCATCAACCTCCCCATGCCCGCCCGGATGGGAGGCGGTGAAGGTGGCTTTTCCCAGGGCTGCACCTTGCTGGGGCACGGTGCAAGGCGAGGTTTGGCACCCGTAAATAAGTGTTTTTCCCAAAAAAGGGCTGATTTTCCTCTGTACGACCATTGTCGCTGAAGGAATGGGCAAACCCCCAACCAGACCCTGATGAATTGTCCACCTGAGTCAGTTCCAGCGTGTCCATCTCCAGGGTTGTTTTTTTTATTTTGGTGTTTCACGATGTTTGTCTATTCCAGAGTAAAACGCAACAGCCCGTCAGTCCTAGGAAATGAAAAAGGAGAAAAAGAAGAAAGTCCAACCATTGACCCAACACTACCCAGTCCACCACCAAACCAATTAAGGGGAGAGTAGCAATTTCATGTTTCTTGCCTTGGGGACTGGATTATGTTTTAATGAAAGTAAAAACTAGGAATCATTAAGGTTGGAAAGGATCTCCAAGATCATCAGCCCAACCATCACCCCAACACCCCCATGCCCACTAAACCATGTCCCCAAGTGCCACCTCTGCCCGTTTTTTGAACCCCTCCAGGGATGGGGACTCCCCCACCTCTCTGGGCAGCCTGTTCCAGTGCTTGACCACCCTTTCCGTGAAGAAATTTTTCCTAATATCCAATCTAAACCTCCCCTGGCGCAGCTTGAGCCCATTTCCTCTCATCCTATCACCGACTACTTCGAAGAAGAGCCCAACACCCACCTTCCTACAGCCTCCTCCTTGTAGTGAGGGGCCCCAAACTGGACGCAACATTTGAGGAGCTTGTAGGGAGTGGAGGAGAAGGGGACAAGATGAGGTGTCGGGGGGGGGGGCGGCTTCAAGTGACGGGACATCCCAACTGTGCCCTGTCACCTTGGGGACCTCAGAGCTGTCCCCAGGGTCCCATTCTCATGCAGGGGGAGCCCCTACCCAACAGAAGGGGTGCAGGGGGGGTGTCCATACCCAACAGAAGGGGTGCAGGGGGGGTCCATACCCAACAGAAGGGGTGCAGGGGGGGTCCATACCAATAGAAGGGGTGCAGGGGGAGCCCCTACCCAATAGAAGGGGTGCAGGGGGGGTCCATACCCAACAGAAGGGGTGTGGGGGGAGCCCCTACCCAACAGAAGGGGTGCAGGGGGGGGTATCCATACCCAATAGAAGGGGTGCGGAGGGGGTCCATACCCAATAGAAGGGGTGCAGGGGGAGCCCCTACCCAATAGAAGGGGTGTGGGGGGGTCCATACCCAACAGAAGGGGTGCAGGGGGGGATCCATACCCAATAGAAGGGGTGCAGGGGGGGTCCATACCAATAGAAGGGGTGCGGGGGAGCCCCTACCCAATAGAAGGGGTGCGGAGGGGGTCCATACCCAATAGAAGGGGTGCGGGGGGGGGGTCCATACCCAACAGAAGGGGTGCAGGGGGGGTCCAAGGGGCTGTACCCATAGCAGGGGGTGGGTACCGGGGGTGTCACCCCGCTTTCAGGGAGGGTCCCGGGAGGACCCTGGGGAGGGGGACTGGGGTGAGCCCATCTCTACCCCGAGGGGTTCTGGGGAGCCCGTAGCCAGCCCTGGGGGGGGGTGCGGGAGGAGCAGGGGGGACGGGGGGGGGGGGTAGAAGAGCCCCCCGGGTGGGTGCAGTGGGGGGGTCCCGTAGCCAGCCCCGGGGCATCCTTAGGCTGTTACCTGCCCGGCGACGGCAGCACCGGGAGCGGCTCGGAGCATCGGTACCGGCTCGGAGCATCGGGGCTGCCCGGGCTTCGCTTTGTTCTCGGTTCCCGCAGCCCCAACCCCTTCCTGTGCGTCCCCCGCCCCTTCCCGTACCCCCCCTCCCGCCCGGTGCACCCCATCCCATCGCCCCCGGCTCCGCTGCAAGCCCGGAGCAGCAGCAGCCGCCAATGTTGCTAAATATTGTCTTAAAATGTCCCCTCTTGGAATCATCGAATCGTTGAGGTTGGAAAAGACTTTGAAGATCACCCAGTCCAACCGTTAACCCAACGCTACCAAGTCCAGCACTAAACCAATTAAGGGGAGAGGAATAATTCCATGTTTCCTGGCTTGGTGGCGGTTTTATTTTTAATGAAAGTAAAAGCTAGGAATCACTAAGGTTGGAAAAAACCTCTAAGATCATCAGTCCAACCGTTAACCTAGCACTACCAAGTCCACCGCTAAACCAATTAAGGGGAAAGTCATGATTTCATGTTTCCTGGCTCGGTGGCTGGAGTATTTTTTAATGAAAGTAAAAACCAGGAATCATTAAGGTTGGAAAGGAACTCTAAGATCATCGGTCCAACCGTTAACCCAACACTACCCAGTCCACCACTAAACCAATTAAGGGGAGAATCATAATTTCATGTTTCCTGCCTTGGGGGCTGGATTATTTTTAATGAAAGTGAAAACCAGGAATCATTAAGGTTGGCAAAGACCTTTAAGATCATTGAGTCCAACTGTTCACCCAACACTACCAAGTCCACCACTAAACCAATTAAGGGGAGAGGAATAATTTCAACTTTCCTGGCTTGGTGGCTGGATTATTTTTTAATGAAAGTAGAAACCAGGAATCATTAAGGTTGGAAAAGACCTTTAAGATCATCAGGCCAACCATCAACCTAGCACTACCAAGTCCACCACGTCTACATGTCTTTTAAATACCTCCAGGGACGGGGACTCCACCGCTTCCCCGGGCAGCCTCTTACATCCTGTTTTTATTTTGCTGTTGTTGCTTTTTTCTAAAGTTACGGAGTCTCCCTGCAAAAACCTTTGAAGTCACACGTGTGTATACGCACATATACACGTGGTTGTATACATACATGCACACTTTTATCTCTCTCTTGGAAGAACACCGAGAACTTAAAAATTGCCTGGCTTTTCTGGCCCAAATAGTTGAGTTTAATACCTCTAAAAGGAAATGAAAGAGGATGGGTGAGTCACGAACTCTTCAACAACGGCTGGAGAAACCAATGGTACAGTGTCCCACTGGCTCTCGGGGAACGAACGCCTCCGATGTTACACCTGGCCCTGGCTCGGGCTTGAAGGGTAGCTTCAAAAATACGTTTCCTTTTCCTCCATGCCTCCCAAGGATTTAATTCTGGGACACTTGGCCCATTTCTATATCCACCTAACGCACGCGATCGCTCGTTTGCCTTTACACCGACGGGGCACGTAGGCACAGCTAAATTAAACCAGCGAAATTAAATGGCTAATATTGCTAAATAGCGACTTAAAATGTCCCCTCTCGTCCCCCACCAAGGGTAGCTACGCCCTGGTGAAAGGCTCCGAGGAAGATGCTGCTCCGGACCTGCCCTGCAGCCCTACGCGTCCCCCCAGTTGGGGGGCAAATGCCTGCACCCCTCTTCTTGCTCCGCGGCTGGCAGGGCACGCGCAACTCCCTGCATGCCCACCCCAGGGCCCTTTGCTGGCTCGCAGGGGCCGCAGCGCATCCTCACCGTGAAGGACGAAGCAGGGAAAAGCCCCGCTTTTCCTTGGGGAAAAGAGGGGGGACGTGATCCCGCTCCTTGCCTGGAGCCAGCCCAGAGCTGCAGCCCAGGGCTTGGCCCTTCCCACAGCCCCAGGAGCTGCTGGACGACGTTAAACAAGGAAAGAAAATTGCAATTTTTTTTTTTTTTTTTTTTTGAGCAAATTCTGCTAGAAGAGATTCTTGTGCAACATCATTAAAAAAAAAAAAAAAAAGAAGGAAAAAGAGGTGCCCAACAAGCAGAAAACACAGCCCGAAGCTGGACGGGGTGAGGGGAGGGAAAGCTCACGGGCAGAGGCGGAGGTGGGAGCCTCTCCCCACCCAGAAGAAAGGGAAGATGCTCTCCCCACCGAACGAGGCTTTTTGGAACGTGAAGACGGGGGGCTCGCGCTCGGCGAGGTAAAACGCCACTTGCCCGCCTCCGTAGTCCAGAGTCACCCGCACCCTCCCAGCTTCCCCAGTGGCGGGGAAGGTGGTGACGGGGGAAGCGAAGGCGCGGTACCGATTCCCGCACCGCCCTATCGCCCAGATCCCCTTCTCCGGCCGAAACTCAAGCCAGCCCTTCCTTGGAAGGGAGCGTCGGGCCACCCCCAGCGCCCAGGTCCTTCCTGCGGCCACTTCCACCTCCCAGCAGTGTCTCCCCGCGGTGAAGCCCCGGCAGCCCAGGACGCAGCAGGAGGCATCGAATCGCTGCGGGGTGGTGGGCAGATCCTGCCCCGTGTCCGTCCATCGCGCCCCACGCCGGTCCCGGGACAGGAGGAGCCGCGCGTTGGCAGTGTCAGGGTCCAGAGTCACGAACGCTGCCGAGGATGGAGAAGAAAGAGGAGGTGGAGGAGGACATCCCCCCACCCCACCCCCCAAAAAAAATCCCTGCTCCGGTTGGGACGACCCCCAGCATCACGCGTCTGCCTCTGCCCTGGGCATGGGAGCAGAGACATCTCCACGTCTTCCCACTCGGAAAAGCCTTGCCTCATGCCGGAGGACTGGACGGAGCTCCTTTGTATCTCCAGGAACCCCAAAGCGAGCTCAACTCATCATTTCCCAGCCATTTTAAGGACTATTTTGGCTAAAAATTATTTTTTTTTAGAAGCCGGAGCCCTCCCTTGCAGCTGCTCCTCCAAAGAGCCTCACCTTTTCCACCTCCTCCTAGAGATGGTTCTTGCTCTTTCTCCAGCTCAGATGGCAAAATGTCTAGGGAATGAAGAACAAAGGTTGGACATCATGCTCTCTGCCCGGAAATTCTGCTCGCTCTTGTCCCCGTCGTTTGTTTTTTTCTTTTCCTGGGAAAACAGGAAAAACAGCAGCAGGCAGAGCTGCCCCCTCCCATAATGGGGGGACAACCCCCCATCAACCCAGTCATGCTCCACCATACCTTGAAATCTCCCCAGCGTCTCTCTGAGGACATCGTTCTGCCGAGAAACGGCACGGAGCCTCCTCTCCAGGTCCGAGAAGGTCTCCATCATCCTCCGAGCGCTGCCCACCTCCCACCTGGATGCAAACCTTAGAGATGGGACTTGTGATGGCATGAGATACCAGGGCCATCCCTCCTCCCCCTGCACCTCAGGCAATTTGGGGATGGTGCATGAGCTGTCTGTCCCCAAAACGTCCCTCTGTCTCAGGCTCGGAGATGCCAAGCAGCTCTGTACAGGAGGACACTTGGGTCCCCGTTGCCCTGATGGCCAAGAGGACCTCTGGTCTTGGGGTGCTTTCTCTCATGGTGTCCCCACGCTGGGGTTCAGGGGCACCTCCGTGTCTCCAGACCTTTCCAAGCCTCACTTCAAGCCCTGCCTGAACTGCCAAAAATTTCCATCTGTGCTCCAGAAACCCGGGGGATGCTGCTTGCAAGCCTTCCCCCACCGTTGAGACGTGGGTGGTGGAAGAGCACGTACCTGTCCACGGTGCTTCGGGCATCCTGGAATAGAAGGAGAGAGAAAAAAGCTTCAGCCTCCCATCCCCAAATTGGGGGAGACCCCAGCCAAGGTGACGCTGGACCCTCTTCTGTCTTGCCCGGTAGAACATCCGACCTGCAGGAATCTGCTCGCAGGTTGCTCGAGCATCTTCTCCATCTCACAGATCAGGATGTCGAGGAGCGAAATCTCCCCTGACATCTTGGTCTCCTCTTCCTCCTGCCTCCTCATCATCTCTCTGTCCAGCTCTCCCAGCCGGGCCAGGAGGACGAGCTCCTGGTCCTTCAGAAACCGGCGCAGCTGCCGAAATTCCGACACGATCTTCTGCCTCTCAACCTCCGTCTGCATCTGCAGGACGTGGAAAGACACCACCGTGGACCACACCGGTCCAACACCTCTCTTTTTGTCCGGGTGATGGCAACAGCTACTTACCAAATAGTCCTGGCATTGCCTCTCTCCGCTTATTTTCAATTCCAAAATCTCTTCCCTTTGTTTCTTGAGCTTCTCCAGGTCACTGTGTATTTGCTCCTGGAGGAAGAAGAAGGGTTTGGGAGGGTATCTAGGTGGAAGTGGGGAAGGAATGGGAAGCTTGGAAACACTGCCCCTGCCATTTGCGGAGATAAAAAAAAAAAAAAAAAAAAAAAAAAATCGCAGCACGGGCACGAGGATGGAGAAGAGATGGGAGGACAACAGAGGAGCCAGTTTCATTCTTACATGAAATAAATTATTCTGTAATTTATTCTATAATGATTCTATGAAATTAGAAAATACTTGTTGACTGATTTAAGGCAAAGGGCTTAGTCTGAACGTGAATATTTTTATCTTTTTAGGCAAGAGAGGTGTCTGGTTTTTTTTTTTTATGTGGTTTTTATTTTTTTCCCCCAGCTCTCCCCAGTTATTTCCATTTATTTATTTTCTTGGTGGAAAAAACCAGTTACAGAGAACTTCCAGCTGGCTTGAAGCCTGTGGTCCCGAGAAGCTCAAAGGAACTCCAGCATCCCCTAAGGTGGCCAGAAACATTTCAGAAAAGGAATAACCCAAGCTTGGTCATGGACCTGACCTTGTCCTCTGGGGCAGATTCCTCTCCGTAGGCTGTAGTGGGACGTCCGTGAGCCCTCGGTCCGTCGTGGTGGGATCCAGGTGCTTCCGCACCACCCTTGAAGGCGCACGGCCTCTTGCGCCAGGAACAGAGACGCTCCTTCTCCTCCCCGCCTCCTTCCAGACCCAAGAGCTTCAGCTTCTCCTCTAAATGCTCCAAATGCGGTTTTGGTTGGAAATTCCCTTTCCTGAGCCGGCTTCGGTGGCCGACTGCCTCGGCATCTCCAAGCCTTCCTCGCTCCGGCCAGGATCGGGCTGTGCTGGCTCCGCAGCCCGGGGGGTCGCAGCCCAGGCGCCCAGGATCCGGCCGATGCTGCAGGATGGTGTGGTGGGTGCTTTCTTCTCCTCCTCCTCTTGCTCTAGATGAACCGGAGGCCATGGCAGCGGCTTCTCCAGCCCCTCCTGCTCCTCATCCCCTTGCTGCCTGCAGCGGAGCGAACGTGTAAAAGGTCTCCGCACGGACAGAGGAAGAGCGAAGAGGAGCTCTAACCTCTTTTAGATGTTCATTTTAGGAAGGAATGAGTTGCCCTCTAGCAAGGCTTGGACTTTAACCTCCACCTCATGGGCATCAAGGTTTGTCTCGCCTACATGCGAGTCTGCGCCACGGGCGTTGACGTCTCAAGTTGGCATCTCTGCTCCCGGGATGGCCAAAGGAGAAGGAGCCAACCTTCCCAACCTGGTGGGAACTGGGATTTCGTCCCCAAAGCTCAGGCTCTAACCCGCTCCCTTGCTGGTACACGACCTGGTGTCCCCCCACGTCAGCTCCCCACCCATCAAGGACCGGACCCTTAGGGTGCGCTCGCCAGCGCAGAAACCCTCCAGTGGCGCACATCTGCTCGGAAACCGTGGTGGAAAGCAGTTTTCATGTCCTCTTCTGCTGCTTTCCTTTTATTTGGAACCAATTTTAATTCATCTACGCGGCAGATGCCGAGCCTGAAAGCGTGCCCGAAGCAGGCTCAGCAACGCAACCCCCTCTTGACAGCTTGCACCACACGGACAGACCGCAGCAACCCCAAATTTAACAACCCTTCATCTTTACACTTGGAAAAACATCTCGGCAGTGCCAGGGTGGCCGGGACGCCGCCAGTTCCCTTCATCGGAATGTCCCCGACCGTCCCAAAAAGTGACACTTACCTGTTAGGCGGCAGCACAAGGTTTTTACGGACTTTTTTTTTTTTTTAAGTGTGGGGTGATTTAGTCCACAGGGCTCCTCTCCAGCCACCCCAGGGCTGTTCGAGCGCAGGGTCAGATCACATGGAGGACAGAGGGAAAATATCAGCCCTATTTAAGGAAACACGGAGAGGAATGCGCTGCCCGGCGTCTCCCTGCCAGGGACAGTCTCATTTATGTCCCTCTGCGAATCAGCGTCCCCAACTTGGATTTTTCAATCCAGGATAAAGCTCGGATTGAAAATACTTTGTCATTTGCAGCTATAGGATAAAATATCTTCGGCTATCGGGCAAGATGGGGCATCTGCCACCATGCAACGCAGGGACCATCCGAGCACAGCCAGCTCCTGGGGGTCACCACCCACCTCGGCCATCACCAGGGCAAAAAATAACACAGTGGTCATCCAACTGCTTTAAATAAAGAGCCGGGCAGCTTTTTCGTCTTGTGTCCAGCCTCTTTCATGGGTTACAAGCAGCACAGGAACACCTTCCTGATTGCGATTTTTTTTAATTATAGCAAAACCAGCTTTAGAAACACATGCTTCAGAGTCGCTGGTGGTGATTTCCAGCGTGGAGGAAGGGCAGTTTCTCCTCTGTGGCATTTCCCACATCGATAGTTACTTAGAAAAGAGGATTTTTTTTCTTTAATTATTATATATCATTATATATTCCCCCCCCAATTTCTGTCTGCTGACAGAAGGAATGGTATTTTGAGCTGCTACAGCAAGCAGCTTTCTTAGCTAATGTGCTATCACCTGAAGTCCTCAGACACGAATGATCTGTCCCTCTCCTCCCTCTTCCTCCTGCTTGGGTCTTCTCCTGCCTACTAGGTCCACCACAAATGTGGGCTGCCAGGGCAATAATGAAAGTTTCTGGCCTGATGAACCGCAGGAAGAAAAACCCAAAACCACAGGGCCGAGACCCGGAGATGCTCTGGCTGTTGCTCATGGGTGGGAGATGACAGCATCCCTCCCTGATGGGATCACATGATGGGATCCACCTCAAACACCCTCCTAAAAATGGGGGGCAAACAGGGCAAGACACTGCAAGGAGAGATCAGAGGGGCTGCAGGCATCATCTGAAAGGGCCAGGAGGGTTCCACATCGAGCCAGCTGGAAAAAGAAATCAAATGCTCTGGAGAGTCTCAAGTGGTTTTATTGTCAGATGGGAACTACCAGTTGGCCATCCCATGGTGGGGCAAAAGGCAAGATTTAAGGCTTTACAGGTGGTTAAGAACAAGCAGGGATTAAAGAGGAATTCACTGGTGCTATTAAAGTGCAGTGAGATGTAGTGAAAGGTGAAGACCACCGTGTCCATCCCCTCTAGCGGCTTCAGCGATGTCCCCAGTCACCCACCTTCCACGGCTGGCCCCACGCTGATCTCAAGCACTGGCTTGACCCCTTCTGTGAATCTAGAGCTCCCAGTACCTCACTGGAAGCTTTAGGGCAACACGATGCAGAGCTCCATGCTGGTGTGAGCCTCTTCAAACCTTTAATCCGTACGGTCTGGATGGCTGGCACCCCAATTTTCACCATTTTTATCATGCCAGCTTGGGCTTGAATCCAGGCTTATCGCTTCTCCCAAAGGCTGAGCTAAACTCATGGACTCTGGCTAACCCAGCTGGAATAACATCATCCGCCCAGGCCAGATTTGGGTGAAATTTAGTCCTGCCAGAGGACACGGCCGCATCCAGCTCTGGTATAAAGGATTACAGGAGCAATGCCTTGACAAGCAGCACGGTGGCTGGAGCATTTGGGAAGGAAACCTGCGGAGACGTTGGTGCACGACGCTGACAGCATCGACCAGGTGCCTTTGCTGCTCTGAGGATGGTCACAGAGGGTTTGCCACGTCCTTTCTCTGGCAAAGGGCCTGAATTTGTAAGCAGGTCAGGTGAAGGAGAGCTGTTCTTTCATCTTTTCCAAGTGTAGACTTCTTCAGCAGTTGATGAAGAGAGTCCTTCAGCAGTTGACGAAGAGAGAGGGGCACACGGAAAGCACGATTTGCCTGTCCTATTCTGATGTCCATGTCTGGATGAGATGAGTTGCCCACCAGAAGTGCTTATTTCCCTCTGCCTACTAGAAAAGTGGCTCAAATGGTTGAAGTCTACACGCCAACCACCAACCGATGAGAAGAAAACGCTGGCGGGAGCCTGGACTCCCACTCGGGTGATGCCGGCAGCGTGAACAGTGACTTAGCCTGGTGCCCACCTCTTTCCATCAACCGAAGGAGGAGCCTACGCCTCTCCGCACGTCGTTTGATGTTCCTGCACGCTGGAACCGCAACTGTGAGACGCTGGGCCAAGAGCTGAAGCTGGGCAGACCTTCTGCCACCTTACGTTGAGGACATGCGGGAGGGGCTGCCTTTCCTTGGCACGATGACGGTTGGAGCACTCGATTGGGAATGGGGGAGAATGAGGTTTGACGCTGCTCTTCCCGAGAGCATTTCTATCCTGGTTTCTATCCTGCTGCTCTTAACCACCTAGCTGTTGGTGTCCGGATGGAGTAAGGTGCTTCCACCACTCCTCCTGCCCCTCAAGCCACCCGCTCACTGCCAGCGCCGAGCTCTCCGTGCAAGGAGGAACGCCAAGGGTCATCGGACCAGAGAGAGCGAGCCCAGCTCCACCCAGAACCACGGCCGGATCCGCTCCCCGGCGAAGGAAGCCGGAGGAAAAGTGAAGATGGGTATTTTGTTCTCGACGTCAAAAAACGCCACCTCTCCCCATTCGTAGTCTAGAGAGATCCGGATCTTTCTGGGGACCCGCGGCAGGTTAAGGAGGGTTGGAGGGGAGGTGAGGGCGCGGTTCTTAAATCCCCACTGCTGCACCGCCCAAATCCCTTCCTCGGGGTTGAAGCTGATGGGTTGCTTCCTCTGCAGAGACTCTTTGCTGACGCCGACGGCGCAGTACTGTCCCTCTGCCACATCCACCACCCAGTAGTGTCTCCCGGAGGTGAAGGCTTCGCAACCCAGCACGCAAGGATCGGCGTTGAACCGCTCGGGGCCGTCGGGAGCCTCCCGGAGCAGGTATTCCCATCTCACGCTCTTCTGGTCTTTGGAGAGGATGAGGCGGGGGTGGGCTGTCTCTGGGTCTAGCGTCACGTTTGCTGTGGAAGAGGGGAAAAAAATAAAAAAGAGGGTGAGAAAGAGAATTCAACTTATTTAACCTGTCCTTCACACCCGGGGACTGGTGTCATCTTGGAAATCGAATAGTTTTGTCTTCCTGTAGTTCAAGGCTCAGTAGGTTGATGTGCAACTTTCCCTACGCCATATACGCGACGCCGTTCAGCAAACCAAATTACTTACGCGGTTTTTTTTTTTTCCTTCATCTTTCTCTAAACGACTTACCCATTTTTTCTTCCTGTCTCCCTAAAAATGCACAATAAATAATAAAAAAAAAATTATTAACGGTGATGTAAACTTCAATCCAAAAGCCAAAGGGGTGTTTGTAGAAGGGAGAAAAATGCACTTACTGTGCTTTTCAATGCATTTGCCTTAAAAGAAAAAAAAAAAAAAAAGTAGTTTTAATGAGGGTTTTTTTTAATTCCAAAGATGCCTCCATCCAATTTTTTATTTCCTTCCCTCCCCCAAAACGGTGCTCCCCGCCCCCAAACTGTTGTGAAATAAGACGTCATCGAAACTTGCGCCTGTACCGTGGCTTATCATTTCGATTAAACCTCAGAAAAACACAAATACAGGTGCTTTAAACCATCAGGCAGAAGGCAGCGCACAGAAAAAAGGAGCCGTCCCAGGTGGTGCCAGGAATTTCCGCTACAATTAGAGGGCACCGTCCGTGCGGTTTGCAGCGGGAGGGCGGCGCGCGGGCGCGCCGGGAAGCCCCGACCGAAGTTTTTCACCTTTTGCGGGCGATGCCTGCGATGCTCACGTCCAAGAACGCTCCCAGCTCACCCACTCCAAAACGCCCCCCGGAACCTCACGCGTCTTTCGCCGCTCCGGGCGGCGCGGGAAGGGGACACTCACGCGCTCTCGCTTTGTACTCCTCTGCGAAGAGAAAGGGCGGAAAGGCTTATGGCACGTTTCTCTCCCTTTTTCTGCCATTTTCTAAGACTTTTCTTGGCTGCCAAAGCAAAAATACGTTTCTGTGCCCGGCGTCGATTATTGTTTGCGTTATTATAACTGCCGTCGTAATTTCCTATATACAGGATAGTGATCTGTAATTACACAACCATTCTATAGAATATAGATTTTGTATGATGATATAACTGCGACGCGCGCAATCCACAATAATAGATTTTACCTAATGATATAATCGTGATGCGTGCAATCCCCAATAATAGATTTTACATAATAATCGTGATGCGCGCAATCCACAATAATAGATTTTACATAATGATATAATTGTGATACGCGCAATCCCCAATAATAGATTTTACATAATAATCGTGATGCGCGCAATCCCCAATAATAGATTTTACATAATAATCGTGATGCGCGCAATCCACAATAATAGATTTTACATAATGATTGTGATGCGCGCAATCCCCAATAATGGATTTTACCTAATGATATAATCGTGATGCGTGCAATCCACAATAATAGATTTTACATAATAATCGTGATGCGCGCAATCCACAATAATAGATTTTACATAATGATATAATTGTGATACGCGCAATCCCCAATAATAGATTTTACATAATAATCGTGATGCGCGCAATCCCCAATAATAGATTTTACATAATGATTGTGATGCGCGCAATCCCCAATAATGGATTTTACATAATGATATAATTGTGATGCGTGCAATCCACAATAATAGATTTTACATAATGATATAATCGTGATGCGCGCAATCCCCAATAATAGATTTTACATAATAATCGTGATGCGCGCAATCCCCAATAATAGATTTTACATAATAATCGTGATGCGCGCAATCCCCAATAATAGATTTTACATAATAATCGTGATGCGCGCAATCCACAATAATAGATTTTACATAATAATCGTGATGCGCGCAATCCACAATAATAGATGTTACATAATGATATAATTGTGATGCGTGCAATCCACAATAAAAGATTTTACATAATGATATAATCGTGATGCGCGCAATCCGTGATACAGTCATATATAAAATATACAATAACAATTATAACGCGCGCATCTTTCTACTTTATCCCCGTTAGCCCAAGTTTCCATCAAATTCCCCAAAGGGTATCTCAGAAAAAAAGCGTGAGAAATTTAAAAAAAAAAAAAAAATGGTGTATCTCGCTTTTCTTGCTATCAAAGGGACTTACCAAGCTCTGCGGTGAGTTCATCTGAAAAGAGAGAAGAAAAGAAAAAAAAAAAAGGATTTCCATTACGATTGACACCAAGGTGATTGTACGGATCTTACGAACACCCGAAGTTCACGTCTCGGGAAGAAGTCCAATACTCACCAATTTTTCTATCACGTTTTTCTAAATAAAGGAAAACGAGAAGAAAAAAAAAATTGTTATAATCTATTTTTTTCCTTCATATAAATAAAAAATAATACCAAAATATAGACCATAAACTGCGTGTATTTGTTTTGTTGGAAGGCAGAGAAAAACCACTCACCGACTTCTGCAGAGAGTTCATCTTAAGAGAGAGGGAAAAAAAAAAAAATACTGATTTTCATTATTATCATTATTAGAATGAAAATAAAAGTCATGATTCCACGCACCGAGTTCCATGGGATTCGGGAAGGAGACACGTACCAATTTTGGCATCGCGTTCTCCTAAATAAAGGAAAACAGAAAGAAAAGGGGGAAAAAAAAAAAATTATTCCTAAGTACTCCCCGCTTCACTGTGTGCGTTCATCATCTAGAGATAAATCTGATATTTTTCCATTCCGTACCGAGAATTGTAATTGTCATTTGCATTTTGCCTCTAATTTCATATAAATTAACCCACCCCCTACTTGACTTCAATCTTAAAGCAAAGGCCATGACTTGCTCCTACCAAAACCCAAAATAGAAACAAGATATTTGCACAAATTTGATTTTTTTTTTTTTTTTCAAAAGGACTCACCCAGCTCTGCAGTGAGTTCACCTAGAAAGAGTGAAAGGAAAACCGGTTTTAATTATGAATATTTTTTTTTTCCTCCCTACGGTTACGCGCTAAATGGTTCGCTGGGGGATTCGACGTTTCTTTTCAAGAGCACGTTTCCGGATTTTTAATTTTAAAATAACTCCCGGTTACGCAAAAAGGGCATTTGGGCTGCCCAGGGAGAGCGGAGGGAAGCAAAAAAGCAGCAGGCAAGGATGCAAAGTTTTTAACAGCCCTTTTATCTCCTGCGAAAGGAAAATACCGGGATATTTCGGAGCAATATTTGCAGCCCCACGCGCTTCCCCGTCCCGCTGAAGGCAGACGGCTCGCAGCGAGCGCGGCGCTTACCGATCCGTGCGGTCCGTTCCGCTGAAAAAGGGGAAAAAAAAAAAAAAATAATCTTAAAAGCATCCCCCGTCATTTTTTGTGGTTTCGCATCACCTACAAATCGCAGCTTGGAGATTTCCCTGCAGCGCGGCGCTGTTGGTTATTGTTGTGATTCTTAATTTGACTTTAATCGGTGTATTTTTTTTTTTTTTTCTTAAGCTGAGATAAAAAAGAAAACGCAAAACTCAAAACAATGTAAAAGAGTAACAGAGAGGGGAAAAAAATATAAGGGAGAGGAAAAAAAAATATCTAAAAGGGGGAGGAAAAAAAATATATATAAGGGGGAGGAAAAAAAATATATATAAGGGGGAGGAAAAAAAATATATATAAGGGGGAGGAAAAAAATATATATAAGGGGGAGGGAAAAAAATATATATAAGGGGAAGGAAAAAAATATATAAGGGGAGAAAAAATATATATAAGGGAGAGGAAAAAAAATATATAAGGGAGAGGAAAAAAATATATAAGGGGAGGAAAAAATATATATAAGGGGGAGGAAAAAAATATATATAAGGGGGAGGAAAAAATATATATAAGGGGGAGGAAAAAATATATATAAGGGGGAGGAAAAAATATATATAAGGGGGAGGAAAAAATATATATAAGGGGGAGGAAAAAATATATATAAGGGGGAGGAAAAAAATATATATAAGGGGGAGGAAAAAATATATATAAGGGGGAGGAAAAAATATATATAAGGGGGAGGAAAAAATATATATAAGGGGGAGGGAAAAAAATATATATAAGGGAGAGGAAAAAAATACATATAAGGGGGAGGAAAAAATATATATAAGGGGGAGGAAAAAATATATATAAGGGGGAGGAAAAATATATATAAGGGGAAGGAAAAAAAATATATAAGGGGGAGAAAAAATATATATAAGGGAGAGGAAAAAAATATATATAAGGGGGAGGAAAAAATATATATAAGGGGAAGGAAAAAAATATATAAGGGGGAGAAAAAATATATATAAGGGAGAGGAAAAAAAAATATACAAGGGGAGGAAAAAATATATATAAGGGGGAGGAAAAAATATATATAAGGGGGAGGAAAAAATATATATAAGGGGGAGGAAAAAAATATATATAAGGGGAGGAAAAAATATATATAAGGGGGAGGAAAAAAAATATATATAAGGCGGAGAAAAAAATATATATAAGGGGGGAAATTATACATTAAAGGGAGAAAAAATTATACATAAAAGGGAGGAAAAAAATTATACATAAAAGGGAGGAAAAAAATTATACATAAAAGGGAGGAAAAAAATTAAGGGAGGAAAAAATATACATATAAAGGAGGAAAAAAAAAGGGAGGAAGGAAAGAGTAATGACTTACCAAGCTCTTCAGTGATTTCCTCTTAAAGGAAAGAAAAAAAAAAAGAAATAATTAGGATTTCCTTGCTCAGGTGGTACCCGGGGAGGGCTGAAAGGCTACGAGATCCCGACAGCCATCCCATGGCTCTCCCAAAATTCAACCAGCCGCGCGGGAATTTGGTCGTCGGGGGCGGGCAAGCAGCTCCCTCGGCTCTTCCGGGGAGCGGGATAGCAGCGGCAGCATCCCTCGCTCCGAACCCACCCGGAGCGCCCAAAGACGCCCAGAAGGACCCGGGCAAGGAAAGGAGAACAAAACCCACCTCTTTTTTTATCACCTTCCCCTAAAAACAAGGAAGAAAAAAACCGAGATTAAAATAATTTAAAAATATCTGTTGATGTTATAGCAGAGACGGGACTTTTCCCCCCAAACACCTTCTTATTAGTCGTTGGTTTTTTCCAATTTCCCGGTTGTATTTCCAAATTTCCCGGTTGTATTTCCAAATTTCCCCGTTGTATTTCCAAATTTCCCCGTTGTATTTCCAAATTTCCCCGTTGTATTTCCAAATTTCCCCGTTGTATTTCCAAATTTCAAATATAATTTTTTCTCCCCTTATATATATTTTTTTCTCCCCTTATATATATTTTTTCTCCCCTTATATATATTTTTTTCCTCCCCCTTATATATATTTTTTTCTCCCCCTTTTAGATTTGTTTTTCCAAATTTCCCCGTTGTTTTTCCAAATTTCAAATATAATTTTTTCTCCCCTTATATATATTTTTTCCTCCCCTTATATATATTTTTTTCCTCCCCCTTATATATATTTTTTCCTCCCCCTTTTAGATTTGTTTTTCAAATTTCCCCGTTGTTTTTCCAAATTTCCCCGTTGTTTTTCCAAATTTCCCCGTTGTTTTTCCAAATTTCCCCGTTGTTTTTCCAAATTTCAAATATAATTTTTTCTCCCCTTATATATATTTTTTCCTCCCCTTATATATATTTTTTTCCTCCCCCTTATATATATTTTTTTCTCCCCCTTTTAGATTTGTTTTTCAAAATTTCCCCGTTGTTTTTCAAAATTTCCCCGCTGTTTTTCAAAATTCAAATATAATTTTTTCTCCCCCTATATATATTTTTTCCTCCCCCTTTTAGATTTGTTTTTCAAATTTCCCCATTGTTTTTCGAATTTCCCCGTTGTTTTTCAAATTTCATTTTCCGTCGGCTCTCATTTCCTTCTGTCTAAGCCTGTCTTTCTTGTTACTTTAACGTTCATATCTGGGCAACAAAATAAAACTCAGCGCGCTTGAGAAAAGCTTTGTTAAAGGCTAAAAAGAAAAAAATAAAATCACATACCAAGTTCCTCAGTGACTTCATCTTAAGCGAGAGAAAAAGACGGATTGCCATCAGAACCTGTGCACTCCCCAGATATTTGCTCCCTCTCTACTCTGATCCGTCTCCTCCACTATTAGAAGACCCAAATCTCCTCCACTTTGGCAGTTAAATCGTGGAGCGACGTTAAAAAAGCCGCTTCCGACGACAACACAAAATTCAGTTTCTTCTTAAATAAATAAAATAATTAAATAATGATAATGAAATACTAGCTAACTAAATAATAATGAAATACTAAACAAATAAATAATAATAATGAAATACTAAACAAATAATGAAATACTAAACAATTAAATAATAATTAAATACTAAACAATTAAATAATGAAATACTAAATAACTAATAATTAAACACCAAATAATTAAATAATAATAATAAAATACTAAATAAATAAATAATAATAATTAAATACTAAAAAGTGTTAAACTTTGCCGGCGCTCGCGTCATTCATTCGTTGCGATAACAGCCCACAAAGCTTCTGACCAAACTCCAATTCCACAAAAAATATTTGAAAAGAAATGTCGGGTATTTGCTGTCGGCAAAGGGAGGAAATGACTTACCAAGTTCTTCAGCGAGTTCATCTTAAAAGAGGAAAAAGGGAAAATTTTCATCACATGCTTAAGGGAGGATTCCTTCAAATCAGAATTTTTCTGCCTCGGCAGGAAGGAAAATGCTGCTTACCCCTTTCCAGATCACTCTCCTCTGGGAATTTACAAAAAAAAAAAGAAAAAAAATATAAAAAAATCAGAATTCTTATTACCCGCTACCATTTTAGCGGCATCCACCTTCCAGATATTATTTGCATTGGTTGCTACGCTTTCAAATGAGTTTGCAACTTGTATTAAACACCGCCGTTTACTTTTTGTTTTTAAAAAAAGAAAAAAAAAAAAAAAATCCAGCCACATCAACCTAACATGCACGCAACAAAATTTATATCACAAAACTCGATCCATCCCTTTTTTTTCTTGTCAAATTTGAAGGAAAAAAAAAAAAAAAAAAAGATTTACCAAGCTCCTCGGAAGATTCATCTGCAAAAGGAATGAGAAGAATGAATTTGGCATCGCCAGCGTATCCGAGCGTTTTACTTCAAAGGCATTAAAAAAAAAAAAAAAAAAAAATCACGACTCCTAGAGTTTTTGTTTCAGTCCCATAATTAAATCAGATTTTTAGCCTGGAATCTAATGTAGAATATATATGCGTGTATATATATTTATTTTAAAAATATATATATTTATATATATATTTTATATATTTATTTATATATTTATATGTGTGTATATATATTTATTTACACACATACATGAATAAATAGGAACAAAATAATATATAATTACAGACTCCCTCGAACTTTCTAAATTTTTTAGATGGGAAAGAAAATATCACTTACCAGCTCTCCGCTCCTTTAATTCCTCTAAGAAAAAGAAAAAAAAAAGAGAAGGTGAAACCCAGATTTTTCCTTTCGTAGCCCGGATTTTTATATCAGGATACAATATATCATTTCTATTCCATTCCTATTTTTGCCTGTGCGTCGCTGTTAGTGTTTTATTTTTAAAAAATCGTCTGCGCTAGCCCTTCAACCATCTGCTTCTCCAGTTATTTTAAAACCTACATACAACCAGCCGACCTGAATTATGAGAAAAAAAAAAAAAAACCAAACCCACCACAAAATCCCAAATCAGTTTTGTGAAAGGAATCCGAACGGCTTACCGAGCTCTTCCGACAATTTTCCTGAAAAAGGAGAAAATAAAATTTGTTGCGATCAGTGCATTTCCCTCCCAAGGATGCGAGAGCGTCTTGGGCGGGATAAGGTAACCACATGGGCAGATACTCTCATGCCTCTTAATTAATTTTTTTTAATTTTTTTTTTTTTTTTTTTACTTAATTCAATTAATTTACGGTATTTTGCCCAAAATACTACGCCGAAACCTTGCGACCCCCCAGCACCCGCTGGGATTGCGATTCTCCGCAAAGAATGACACTTACTAATGACAGCATCCCGTTGTCCTAAAAATAAACACAAAAAAAAAAAAAGAGAAAAAGGAATAGAATTACTGATTTTTTTTTAAATTGATAATTAAATGGGGCAGACTGCTCTGGTGGAAGCGAGCGCCGGCACAACTCATTTCAGGGGATCCCCGCTTCTCCCAGAGGGTTCACTTCTCCGAGACGAACAGACTTACGAACTTCCGAATCCCGCTCCTCTGCAAACAGAAAAGAGTCAAAATTATTTCCATTTTTTTCCACCAATTTTTTCTCCTCCCTATTTTTTCTCCTCCCTATTTTTTCTCCTCCCTATTTTTTCTCCTCCCTATTTTTTCTCCTCCCTATTTTTTCTCCTCCCTATTTTTTCTCCTCCCTATTTTTTCTCCTCCCTATTTTTTCTCCTCCCTATTTTTTCTCCTCCCTATTTTTTCTCCTCCCTATTTTTTCTCCTCCCTATTTTTTCTCCTCCCAATTTTTCCCACCAATTTTTTATTTCCAATTATTTCCAATTATTTCCAATTATTTCCAATTATTTCCAATTATTTCCAATTATTATTACCACCACCAATTATTATTACCAATTATTACCATTTTTTCTGCAGGATTTCGCTATAGCGCCGCTCTCAAAGCCTTGACCTCAGCGCTCTCGCCTTTTCTAGCTGAGTTGTTTTTTTTATTTTTCCCCCAAACGCCGTTTTGCTAAATTCGGCGTCGCGCTATTTCTGCTATAAAGGGGCTGAAAATGCCGCTTTTCTAGCTGGTTTTTTTAATTTTTTCCCCCAAATGATGTTTTGCTAAATTCGGCGTCGCGCTATTTCTGCTATAAAGGGCTGAAAATGCCGCTTTTCTAGCTGGTTTTTTTAATTTTTTCCCCCAAATGCCATTTTGCTAAATTCGGCGTCGCACTATTTCTGCTATAAAGGGCTGAAAATGCCGCTTTTCTAGCTGTTTTTTTTATTTTGTCCCCGAAGCACCCGGGGCAGCGCCTGCGCCTCCGTCCGCCGAATTTATTGACGGGGGTGAGGAAAGGCACTTACCCAGCAGCTCAGCGAGACGCCCTTAAAGCGGGGAAAATAAAGAAAAAAAGACGTATTAGTTCGAAGCAGAGCTTTTTAACACCAAAATTATAGATATTAGGCCATTTGGGATGATATATTTACAATGTAGAAATTGTGATTATTGTTGTTATAAGTGCGCGTTCATAATAGACAAGCGATACCTATCGATGATATACAAACGCAATACATAAATATACTATATAATACATAAAATAGAAATATTATGAATATATATTATAGGAAAAAAAGAAAAGGTCGGCGACCTGCTTGGGGTTATTCCCTCGCTGAGCCCAAAGCCGATTTGCCGGCGGCAAAATCCGGCGTCGCCTGTGCAGCCCCAACCCCATTTCGCAACAGAGTCACAATTAAAAAAAAAAAAAAAAAAAATTAAATTACGGTTTTTTAAAATTATGGTTTTTTTCCCCCCCTCCGTTTCCCTTCGCTTCTACTCTTGAGCAAGCAACTGAAACAGCCTGGGGCCGTTCAAGGCAAAAATTCTCGTTTTTCTCCTTCCTGCCTATGGTTTTCAAAGGGAATTTCTGCAGGAAAAAAAATCCCCTTTTCTACGCCGTATATTGGATTTTAAACCGCCGGCGCATTCGGCATTTGGGTCATGCAAGAGAGCCCCTCAAACAAAGCACGGAAAGACGGCGCTTACTCATCTCCGCTTCGTTTTCCCCTAAAAGAAAAAAAAAAAAGGAATAAATAACACAGAACCACGGCTTTTATCTTCACATCACCTCCCTATATTGTCAGGGCAGCTTTTGGGGGCTTTAAATTTGATTCTTTTTACTGCCATCACCGCCTTCTGCTTAAAAACGCAACCGGCCTCGGCGAAATTCATATTTGCGGGTGAAAAACCAGGCTCAAGCAACGCCACAAATCCAAATACGGTGCAATTCAGCGCCCAGAGGGGTTTTATGGGAGGAAGGAAAACGCCGTGTCTGGCAAAATTTAAAAAAAAAAAAAAAAAAAATTTAAAAAATTGAAATATCGCTGGTCGCTCGGGTTTTTCTGCTCTGCGGATTTGGCGGCTGCTTTCTGCGGGCGATATTTGATATTTCTTCCCTTCCTCCCGCGCAGCTGCAAGCTCGCGCTGCCCGTGAGCTCATCCCTAAAAACAGCAAACGAGCTCCCGGGATAACGCGGAGCCCGGCCACGCGGCTCGCCAAGCGGGGCGGATACTCACGGATTTTCACGTCCCGTTCCTCTAAAAAAGACCGAGAAATAAAAATTAAATCAGGGCGCAGCTGCGTTCGACAAGCAGGGTTTATTCTGGAGCTGCTTTTCTATTTCTGATGTTGCTTGGAAATGATCTTTTGTGGCATATTTGTTATATTATATATAAAAACTACCATATAATAATAATATATACCATATATTTATCTTGGCTTTTGCACACATACTGCTAAACTTGATTAAAATAGGAATTACCCCCTTAAAAACTTCAGATACGCAGAGATAACTTGGAAAAAAAAAAAAAAATCCAATTTTGAGCAAAGAAATTCCTTACCGAGTTCTGCCGCGTGTTTCTCTTAAAATAGAGGAAAAAAGAAAAAAAAAAAAAAGAGGAATTTCATGACGTTGCCCTCGATGGCGTAACGGATGACAAAATTCTCAGGGCTAATTCTTGCAATTAAAAAAAAAAAAAGGCACTTACGGAGTTTTCTGTTGCAGTCCCCTGAAAATAAAGAGAAAGGAATGGTTCCTACACCGCTCGGTGCCTGTCGTTCCACGGCATTTCGTCCGGATTATCGAGGAAATGACTTACCAACGTCTGCAGTAAGTTCACCTGAAAAGAGAGAGGAGGGGGAAAAAAAAAATTAAAAATATTAATTTTAAGGCAAGGCTTTTTTATTTTCCTGTAAATACACAGGCAACAATTTCTGAATTTGATTTCCTCCGGAAAAATTGCTCCAGAGATTTGCTGGGCAGGGGAACGTAAAACCTACCTATTTTTGTGTGCCGCTCTCCTAAAAATAAGCAGAGGGGAAAAAGAAAAAAAGAAAAAAAAAAAAAAATTGCGCGTTATTTCTCATGGTTTCCGCCTTTCACACGTTCCACCTTTATTCGCATCATTTGGAAAACAAGACAATTCCCGTTCTAGCCCCCGTTATCCTTGTTTCTACTTATTTTAGGGTTTTAAATTTCCCTTTTTCCCTTTCAGCGTCCCCAAGGCGCTGTTTTGCGCCAGGTTGCTGCAACGCAGGGCAACAGGCAGAAATAAGTCCGGGTTTTGGTTTTTTTTGGAACTGCATTTTTCCATAATGCAATTTAATAATTGTTTGCAATGTAATTTTTTTTTTTCAATTTAATTTTTTTTTAAATTTAATAATTCTTAAAAGTTCATTTAAAAAACGCAAAGGAAGGAAAAGGACTTACCAAGCTCCACCGTAAATATTCCTCAAAACAGAAAATAACATTTCGTTCCCGTTAGATTTCTCAAACGCCGCAACACGAGTCAAACCTTCACCTCTTCCCACGGGATTTTTCCCCCCCCATCGCATTTTCCCTTTTCCCCCCCATCGCATTTTCCCTTTTCCGCCCCCATCGCATTTTCCCTTTTCCGCCCCCATCGCATTTTCCCTTTTCCCCTTGAACTTTGGCTTCGGGCTGCCCCAGCCCTTGCAAACCCAAAGGATCGTTTCTTCTCGCCACCCAAATTTAGTTTAATTAAGAAATTCCAGCGCCCGCCCGCCCGCTGCGGAAACAGCAGCCAAACCATCCCGAGGCGTACGAGGAGGAAACGTCACTTACTAATTGTTGCGTCACACTTTGCTTAAGTAAAAAAAAAAAAATAAAGAAAAAGAGATACCGGTTAGTTTTCGGTGCCTCTGGCTGCCCTCGTATTTCCCTTCGTAATCCAGGAAAAAAAAAAAAAAAAGACTTACCAAGTTCTGCAGTGAGTTTCCCTACAGAGACAGAAAGAGAAGTTTATTTCAAATGGACGTTGCCCTCTCCTCTCTGGACACAGTGCGAGCGATTCTCTGGTTTAAGCTTACAAAGGGTTGTAGAAAATGACCGGGCCCCTCACTACGAGGAGGACGTGGAGGTGTCGGGGCGTGGCCGGGGAAGGGCAGCGGAGCTGGGGCAGGGTCTGGAGCACAGGGCTGGTGGGGAGCGGCTGAGGGAGCTGGGGGTGTTCAGCCTGGAGAAGAGGAGGCTGAGGGGAGACCTCATCGCTCTCTACAGCTGCCTGACAGGAGGGGGCTGGGACGGGGGTGCTGGTCTCTTCTCCCATGGAGTTAGCGATAGGACGAGAGGAAATGGGCTCAAGCTGCGCCAGGGGAGGGTTAGGTTGGATATTGGGAGAAATTTCTTTACGGAAAGGGTGGTCAAGCATTGGAACAGGCTGCCCAGAGAGGTGGGGGAGTCCCCATCCCTGGAAGTGTTCAAGAAACGGGCAGAGGTGGCACTTGGGGACATGGTTTAGTGGGCATGGGGGTGTTGGGTTGACGGTTGGGCTGATGATCTTGGAGATCCTTTCCAACCTTAGTGATTCCTGGTTTTTACTTTCATTAAAAAATACTCCAGCCCCCAAGCTGAAAGATGAAATTATCCCTCTCCCCTGAATTGGTTTAGTGGTGGACTGGGTAGTGTTGGGTCAACGGTTGGACTGGGTGGTCTTCAAGGTCTTTGCCAACCTCAACGATTCAATGATTCTATTCTCCTTTCCAACCTTAATCATTCCTGGTTTTTACTTTCATTAAAAAATAATCCAGCCCCCAAGCCAGGAAACATGAAATTATTCCTCTCCCCTGAATTGGTTTGGTGGTGGAATGGGTAGTGTTGGGTCAATGGTTGGACTGGTGATCTTCAAGGTCTTTGCCAACCTCAACGAATCAATGATTCTACAATAGTATCAAATAGATAATAAAAATGTATAGCCTGATAGTGTAAAATAAAACACAAAATAGAATATGTGAATAGAAATAGGGAATGGAATAGGGGATGGAATGGAATAGGGAATGGAATATAATATAATATATAATAGTGAGGAAAACCACCGGTTCCGGTAATGCATCCATTTAGGAGCGTTGTAAGGGATGGAATTCAGAAATGCAGGAAAACTGAGAAAAGCGGTGCCGGGGAGGAGAGGGACGTCTGGAAACACCCCAGCCCGCTGAGGAAGAGCCACTGCTAGACCGCGATTTTACGCGTCAGGAGGAGAACGTCACTTACGAAGCCTCGAGTCTCGGTCCCCTGACGAAAAAGAAAGAAAAAGTATAAAATCCAGCTTTTTTTTTTAGTTTTTTTAGAGGTGTTGGGGTTTTTTTGTGTTTTTTTTTTTTTTCACGCAGCACTGCCCTCTTCCCCCAGGACAACAGGTCCTGAAGCCAAAGCTCAAGGACTTAGTGCTGCAAAGCTGATTTTGCTCGTTTTTCTGATTATATTTTATTAAAGAACCCCCCAAAAATCTGCAGGTTGAGTTCCTATTTTTTGTAAGGAACAAGGGAAACACCCGACTCAGTCCGGGGAGGAACCGGAGATGCCCGGCACCGCAGTCTCACCTTGGCACAACCGAGGACCTCCAGAGGTTCCTCCAACTAATTCCATAAAATCATGCAAAAATTTAATTAAAACAATCCTCGCAGGAGGTTCCGTACAAAAATTGGACTTACCAAGCAGCGCAGTGAGTCTACCTTTGAAATAAGGAAAGAAAAAAAAAAAAAAGAAAGGTATTAGTTCAAGTAAAGCGACAAAATTTGACCCTAGAAAAGAGGTTTCTAAGCCTAAAACCTGTAATTTTTGATTCAAAACGAAAGAAAAGGACTTACGGGTTTCTGCTGCGAGCTTGGCTGCAAAGAGAAAAAAATAATATTTGTGTTTATTTGGGTGTTTTTTCTCTGCTAAAGCTTGGGGGGAAAACAAAAAATGTTCTTAATTTGCCCCTTTTCAAGGCCAGGGTATCAGAGAGGCTCTCCCTCCCCCAAAACAAGTTTTTTTTTTTTACCCCAAAAGCACAAGGAAGAATGACACTTACTAATTTTTCTATCACGTTCCTCTGGAAAGAAAAGAAGGGGAGGGGAAAAAAAAAAAAAGCAGGAAAATTATTATTAAATATTTCTTTTTTTTCTGCGTATCGGGTCTGTAGCATCCCTAGAGCTCTTAGATGAGGAATATTGCTTTTTTGCCCCCGCAATATTGCCTTTATACCGATAATTATACTTCGAAATTCTGCTGTTACGAACGTTACTCGATCGACAAAGAGCAATCCTAAGGTTTTCAGCAGGAGACCCCCTCTCCGCTCCCATTTTCAGAGATAAAATAGCAGGCACAGCGCCCATCCGAGGAGGAATCGCGCTTACTGATCTTTGCATCGCATTCGCCTAAAAAGCAAAAAAAAAAAAAAAAATTATCAATAAATAGAAACGCAAAGCAACTCCTCCTGTGCCCGCCCCCTCCCACGGTGCCGTCTTCGCACCGTAAAACTCAAACCCGACGGGAATTAAACTCAAACCCGACGGGAATTTTATGCCGCGGACACCCTCCCCTATAATATTTTTAAAATAAGGTTTGTTAAGGAAGAAATCCCACTACGAGCCACCCGTTCCTAAAGCAGACGAAACCACAAAAATCTTCTATTTGTAATAAATAAATAATAATAAAAAAATCTGTTTTTTCTACCCAGCGCCTTTGCATAATGAAGGATAATTTTCATTTTTAAGAAATAAAACTTCTTACCCAGGTCCGATGTAAGCTTGCCTTAAACCAAAAGAAATAAATTAATATTAGCTCTATTTATTTCCCTCTATTTATTTCCCTCTATTTATTCCCCTCTATTTATTCCCCTCTATTTATTTCCCCCTATTTATTTCCCTGCAAACGCGACCTGGCTGACGCAGTGGCTTGCGCTGCCTTTGACTTTCCCCGGGGTGAAGTAATGTTATAAAAATGCACCGCGTTGATGCTAACGAGACCAACGAGCCGGTAATTAAGAACGGGGAGGGATTGCTGATAACAGCGTTATATTTATATTTACGGAGAGTGGGTCCCCGCGTCTTCGGCACTGAGGGAAATAAGGGAAATGCGGCTGCCTCGAGAGAGATTACGGGTGCGACGCCCATTTCGGCGTGGCCAAAAAGCCCAAATTCTGCAGCGTGGTGCAAACCCCAAACCTCCCACGTATTCAAAAAAGAATTTAACAACCGGACCCGAAACACAGTCGCCCGAGGCTTTTATTTTTACAAGAAAAAAAAAAAGACACTTACCAATTTTTCTATCGCGTTCCTCTAAAAGAGAAAATGAAAATAAAGAGAAAATAAAGAGAAAATAAAGAGAAAATAAAGAGAAAATAAAGAGAAAATAAAGAGAAAATAAAGAGAAAATAAAGAGAAAATAAAGAGAAAATAAAGAGAAAATAAAGAGAAAAATCGATGGTCGTTAGCGCTTGCCAGCTCTGTGCCACCCTTGTGAACCTCACATCATCCTCCGCCTCCAAATTTTTATTTTACTGGCGATTATCATTTGAAATTCCACCTTTTAAAAAATTTTTTAAAATTAATTTACTTCTAGCTCAGAGTGGACATAAGTGGGGTTATGTATGCGTGGGGGGAATAATCACCTCTTTCCCCTAAAAACCTGCAGTGAAATAAAAATAAAAAAGGAAGGAAACCACTTACCAAGCTCCGCAGTCAGACTGTCTAAAAAAAAAAAAAAAAAAAGAAAAAAATTAAAAATAAATGTTGGTTTTCTCACGGACTTCTAGACTGTACCCTCTTTGGTCCTTCCTTTGCTTGGAAAATAAAAATATTCTGCGTCTAACACGTGACGCACCTCCCCCGTTTGCGACATCTGCCACGAAAGACGGGACAACGAGGATCGGAAAAGGGATTTTTTTGGAAAATTTCAGGATCTGCTGAGAGGGATTAAGCCTTGCGCTTTGCACGTGCTGGGTCTCAGCAGCCCCAAACGCCCCGAGGCTCTGTCCCGCGTCTCAGGGCTTCAGACCGCGTGGGTTTGGCTCAGAAATTCCCTTTATTCTCTTTATTATTGCCTTCCTAGCTCGAGCAACCTGCGAGCCCCCTGTTTTCTGTACCGTTGGCGGTTTTTTTAATATTAGTTCTTCTTAAAAATGAACAGACCTCCGGCTTTTTTGAAAATAAGCAAGAGAAACGGAATAAACCCCCGGCAAATCAGCTAAAACGGGCCTCAAAGCTACACAGAAATATATCGGATGGGACATCAAGACGCGACTTACCGATCTCTGCCGTAAGTTCACCTTAAAAGGAAGAAAAAATAAATAAAAAAAAAAATCAGGATGCGTGTTAAAGGATTGCTGGAATCTCTTCCCTGGCTGACCTCGAGCCTGGCATTTACAGATTTGGAATTTAAATAACCACGGAGGGTCAAGGGCAGACCCCCGAGCGGATGGGTATTTGGGCAGAGTACATTAAACAGGAAATTCCCGTATCAGAATTAATTTGCCAAAGATAAGAAAGCGACACTTACCTATTTCTGCATTTTGTGTCCGTTCCCCCACCCCCAAAAAAAAGAAAAAGAGAGAAAGGGAAATGGCTTTAAGTTATTTTTCATTGCTTCCACATATTTATTTTGTCCTTGATATTAGAGACACAAACTAATCTCTGTTCTATCTGGATTTATTCTATTTATTACAGGCATTCCCAAGTAGTTTTGTTTTTTTTTTTTAATTTTAAGACTTTTTTTTAAGTTTAAGACCTTTCCCTCGTCCACATTTTTTGAAGCCAAAATGCCAAAATACGCACAAATTCAACTTGCTCTCAGCGGCTCGGCCCAAAGCGCGCCTTGGCGGACGGAATACGACTCGCCGAGCGGTGCAGGAAGAATAGAGAACATTTATTTAAAATAAATATTTTATAATCTAATCATAAATTGTGTTCAAAAAACGGGCAGATGTGGCACTTGGGGACATGGTTCAGTCCAGTCTACCCTTGATTGGCTTAGAGTAGACTTGGTAGGTCAATGGTTGGACTGGATGATCTTCAAGGTCTTTTCCAACCTAAATGATTCTATGATTTATAATAAATATTTTATAATAAATACAGAATTTATTTAAAAAAAAAAAAAAAAGAGGGTCGTCGGGCGAAAGCTCCGTCGCGCGAAAAATATTTTACGCGGTGTGCTTGAGGCTGCGTGGTTTTGAGGGGCGCTGTGAGTTAAAGAACTTTCAAACCGAAGGACGCTTACCGTTTTCTGTGTCGCATTCCTCTAAAAATAAGACAGAAAGACAGAGGGGGTCAGCCCGAATTGCTCTGCGCCTCTGCCGCGCTTCTGTGAGCGAGCCAGAGCCCGAGGAAGAGATTAGGGAACGCCGCCGGAGCGCGGGGCGACGGCGCGGCTCCTGCAACGCCAGACGCCAAGCGTAAGGGGGATAAATTACGCCGCGCCGGCAATTCGGGTCCCTTAACTTGTGCGTCTTGACTATATCTGGGTATAAATTTAAGATCTGGAGGATCATTTCTGGTTTGATAAGGCCATCTTCTCTACAAAGGAGCTTTTCCCATCTTCAGTAGAGGCAAAAAAACCCCCCCAAACAACCCCAAACCCAAACTCACCGAGTTCCGTGTCGCTTTCTTCTAAATAAAATAAAGAGAAATAAATATATAGAGACCCGTCGGTCATTGCCAATGCCACAGCCGCAGAAACAAGGGCGCTCAAACTTCGGCATGCGGTAAACGACTCACCAAATTCTTCCGTGAACTTCCCTTAAAATGAAGTTAATATTAATATTCGTATTTAGCGCCAATTTTTACCATCGGGGCGGGGAAGGAGAGACACTTACTGATTTTTGCATCCCATTCTTCTAGAAAGAGAGACAGAGAGAGAATTAAGCCCCCAGTGGGTCCTTCTGTGGGGTTTTTTTTTGCGTTTGCACTATAAGAGTTGTCTTAAAAAATGATTACATGCTGACTTTTTTTTTTTTTTCTTTCCTTATTGACCATAATGTTCCAAAAATTACACTGGTTATGAGTTTATCTGGTATGATCTAGAATATACGATAGTAGAAATAAGCCACACACCCAGCCTAGGAGTTGTATATCAATGAGACTTGTTTTGATGGAAGAAGGAAAAAAAAAAAAAATCACTTACCAAGATCCGCACTCCTTTTTCCTTAAAAAGAAGAAATAAAGGGAGGGGAAAAAAGAAAAAAAAAAAAAGTGAATGTTTTTTGCACTGGGTACAACCAGAGTGGCTCTCCAGCCTAGGCGCTTTCCTCTGGAGTTAAACGTTAATATTACTTTCTTGAACGAGCACAGCTCATGGACAGCAGAAAAACATCAAGCCAGAAATGCTGGCTTTAGGGAAATATCGAAAAAGCAGCCCAAAACCAAGCAGAGCAAGGACCGAACGCCCTCAGGCGTGGCAAAGCTGGGGTTTTGGGTGCCAAAGGAGCCGGGGTTTGGCAGGCGCTCTGTTAATAAATACGTTTTCCCGTACCTGACGCCATCATCACGTTTGCTTCTTAACCGGGATCACCTCCGAGAGCTCTGTCGACCTGGCGGGACGAGAGGGAAGAGCGTTAAAGCGTCACGTCCAGGGAAAACCAGGCTGGAAAACCAGCGCGGAGGAAAACGCATTTTCGGGGAAAACCTGCCCGACGCCTGGAATATTTTTGCCCGCGCGAGTAAGCGCAATAAGGGAGAAATCCGTGGCATCGTAGAGGCTTTTTCCCATTTTCCCCTGTTATTAAAATTTGTTCTTCGAGATGTTTTCTGGTCTACGCCGGGATGAACGGTAGGAAAGAGGGAGCGATGAACCCCTACCGATATCTCCCACCCCACTGATCACAGAAGGGGTCCAGGGCAAAACACCTCAGGCTTAAACATATAATTTTAGTTGTCCGAAGTAGCATGAGCTTAATTCCCCCTCTACGTCTCACAAATTATTTTATAACAACATTTATGGCTGCGATTGACGCCATGAGAAGCAGCCACATACGTGGAGGATGCGGGGCTACCATCTCTTTTTGGCCAAAAAAATTCTCGTCCCTGTACACGCAGCGATTGCTAGTCCATGCTAACGCTTCGAATTGATTCTTCTTCTTAATTAAAAAAAAAGATTAGATTGCCGTGGGAGACGGTGTAGGCTGGGCGAAGGGACGCGGATTTTGCACCCTTTGCTTGCTCCTTATCGATACACCAGCGAGGGCAGACCCTGTCACATAATTTTTTTTCTTCCTAAATCACTCAAACCGGACAGGGAAGGCACGATAATTTCATTTTTGCGGTCATAATCCCGCCAAAGGTCCTGAGCACGCTAAGTCTTCCTGGGAGAGCTGAGCTGCGGCTGTGGAAAGGCAAAAAGCAGCAGTCTAAAAACCAGGGTGGGAAAAGGCACCGGATCATATGGGAAAGGAAATTATTGAGTGCTTCTCGTGTGTTATATCGATCTTTCCTGAACTGTAGGTGCTATTGGGAGCTAAGTTAGATACATGAAGATAATATGAAGACTTAAGTTTGTGCAGAAACAGATTAACAGAGCAAGGAAAGTGGCAGCAATTATCTCTGTATGATATTTTTCGGAAAGAGGAAAAAAAAAGGAAAGGGAAAGGGAAAAAAAAAAAGGAAAGGGAAAGGGAAAAAAAAAAAGGAAAGGGAAAGGGAAAAAAAAAAAGGAAAGGGAAAGGGAAAAAAAAAAGGAAAGGGAAAGGGAAAAAAAAAAAGGAAAGGGAAAGGGAAAAAAAAGGAAAGGGAAAGGGAAAAAAAAAGGAAAGGGAAAGGGAAAAAAAAAAAGGAAAGGGAAAGGGAAAAAAAAAAGGAAAGGGAAAGGGAAAAAAAAAAAAGGAAAGGGAAAGGGAAAAAAAAAAAAGGAAAGGGAAAACCAAACAACCCACCAACACGATTCGTTCTTTTAATCCTTTTTCTGTTTTTCAGTATCGCCAGATACAGGAATAAAAGATCATTTAGTTCCAGGCTTCTTGCAGCTATGACGAACATATCGTGTTTCTTCTGCTTTCTAAATGCATCTCCCAGCCTTTCACGAAAGAACCCGGCGCAGCCAGACCGGCATCCAGGAATAGGATACCCACAAATTACGCTTTCCTCGCCTCTCCGGCGCTGGTGGAAAGAAAAAAAAAATAATAAACGACTTACCGAGACCTGTGGTTGATTTTTCCGTAATGCCGAGGCTGGCCTAAGCGGAGGCGCTTTGCTCCCAGGGCACGCGGGCGGGCGATGGTTGTGTATGTTGGGATTTTCCGGACAAGAGGTTTGGGACTGCGGTGCCCTGGGAAGCGGGTACCCAGCCTCGCCGGAGGCTCCGGGCGTCTGCACCGAGCTGGAAGAGCCGTTACGGATACGACAGCTGTGCTGGCAGCGAGGAGGGGACCTTCCCACCGCCTAATTTTAGCCGGTTTAAATGCCAAGGCGGAGGGAGGGCTGGAGGATCTGGGATTGTTCAGCCTGGAGAAGAGGAGGCTGAGGGGAGACCTCATCGCTCTCTACAACTCCCTGACAGGAGGGGGCAGGGAGGGGGTGTTGGGCTCTTCTCCCAAGTAGTTAGTGATAGGACGAGAGGAAATGGGCTCAAGCTGTGCCAGGGGAGGGTTAGGTTGGAAATTAGGAAAAATTTCTTCACGGAAAGGGTGGTCAGGCATTGGAACAGGCTGCCCAGAGAGGTGGGGGAGTCCCCATCCCTGGAAGTGTTCAAAAAACGGGCAGAGGTGGCACTTGGGGACATGGTTCAGTCTGGTCTACCCTTGGTTGGCTTAGAGTGGGCTTGGTAGTGTAGGTTAATGGTTGGACTGGAAGATCATAGAATCATTTAGGTTAGAAAAGACCTTTAAGATCTGGATGAATCATAGAATTCCATGATTCTAAAAAACGGGTAGATGTGGCACTTGGGGACATGGTTCAGTCTAGTCTACCCATGGTTGGTTTAGTGTGGACTTGGTAGTGTAGGTTAATGGTTGGACTGGATGATCTTCAAGGTCTTTTCCAACCTCAACGATTCCATGATTCTATGATACTAAGTGTTCAAAAACCGGGCAGAGGTGGCACTTGGGGACATGGTTCAGTCTAGTCTACCCTTGATTGGTTTAGTGTGGACTTGGTAGTGTAGGTTAATGGTAGGACTAGATGATCTTCAAGGTCTTTTCCAACCTAAATGATTCCATGATTCTATGATCCCTATATAGCCATCGTAAAAACGGGATCCTCCAGAGGAATAGAAACAGAGGTCTCACCCGGTGACATCGGGCCACCCTCCAGAGGTGCCAGCATCTCCCACGGGCTCTTTAGAGGACAGCGGTAGCTGGGTCTGCAAGCGAGGCCCCGCGGGCTCAGCGGCTATAGGTAGCGGCGCGGAGACCACTGAGCGCTTCGGATGCGCGGCGACTCCCGCGGCACTCCTGTCCGCGCAGAAAGCTTCCTTCTCCGATGGAGGACAGCATCAATTTCTGGTTTGGGTTGCCCTAAAATAAAGAGAGATGTGAAATCAGCTTGCGCTTTTCTCCTTCCTTTCGGTCGCCGCTGTTCACCGGGAGCAAGCGAGAGCGCGTGTCCTCCCGTGGCCAGGATTTCTCATCGCTTTGGGTTATTTTTTTTAAAAAAAAAAAAGCAAAGCCAGCTCATGAAATGCATCTAGCTTAGCCTCTCCCCGTATATCTCAATGCGCTTCAACAACACACAGCTCTCCCGCTTCCCCCGTAGCGACGAGACAGGGATTCAAAAGTAAAATTTGTTTTCTTTTGCTGAACGGGATTTTTTTTTTTTTTTTAAAAAAAAAGCTCTGCAACAAGTTTTCCTTAAACCAGACAAATAAGCGTTAAAATGCAGACCCCTCCCACAGATACAACCCTAGAAGACTCATTTTCACCAGTTAACTCTGGCTTGAAGCAGCGCAAAGGCAGTGAAAGCCGTCTAAAATCGTCAATCTCTCCCTGAATTAGTCACGTGGCGCTTTTCTTCTTTACTAGTCAACACAGAGAAAATAGATTTTGACGGTGCCGTTCACCCGATCTGCCTCAAATGTCTCCGAGTCAGTCGCCTAAACTCTTAACACGGTTAGCGGGGACAAATGAAACATTTCCAGGGCTTTACGACCCGGAGTGGGGCAGACGGCTAACTCGGAAGGAGCATTCTGGGCCGGGCTTCTGCCAAGTGGTGTTTCCCACCTCAGAAAAGCTGAGAAAATGGGCTGAAATAAAAAAAAAAAAAAAAAAAAACCCAACAAAAAACAACTCACTCAGAGGCTTGGAGAAGTAGATGCCGGTTCTTGAACCTTAAGGACCAGGACGTGGTATTTTTGCTGGGAGCTGCGTCCGCAAGACGCACAAGCTGGCAGCTTCCTTTTCCAAAGCCTGAAAAATTAAAGAGTTAAGGACACGCAAACAAGACATGAAATTCGGAGGGGCCTCCTCGATCTCCAAATGCCAGCGAAAGCCGCGGGCTGATGGAGAAGGGGTTTGCAATGATGTTAAAAAGGAAATCATAGGAGAGTTCTCCCATGGAGGAAAAAAAAAAAAAAGGGCATCGCTACACGGGCAGCTCTGGTTTTGAGATTTGGAAAGGGACAGGCAATGCTGAGGAGGGGAGAGGGCAAGGGTTAAGGTTAAAGCTGAGGACAAAGCGCCAGGTCGAGATCTCAAACTCGGGTAACTAAATCCTCGGGATTTACAAGAGGGAAAAAAAAAAAAAAATCATTACCATGGGGTAAAGAAACAGAAGCTGCTTGTCGCGGGGAAACCTGAGCGAGGGAAGAAGGGCTCACGGCGAAGGAGATGCCAGTTCTTTTTGGCAGCAGGGGTCTGGCGTTTGGAGAAGGCAAAATAACCGGCGCGCTCCCAGGGGGGCTCTGCCAAGAGAGAAACCTTGCGGCCAGGAAGGGCAGCAGCACCCGCAAGACATTTTGAAGAAATCGGTCACCAGTCGCACCCTGACACGGGCTCTTAAATCGCTCGTTAGCGCGGATAAGCAAATCCTCCCAAAGCAACCCGCGCGACGCGGCGGGAGAGATTTCTTCGGCACGAAAAGCTGAAGCGCCGTCAGCCTTTGGCATTTGAGGACTCTGAGTGACACCAGTTCGGAATGCCTGGGCTGAAACTCAAGATGCCGGACTCGAAGGGCTATGAAAATCAATGGCGGAGAGTTTTTTTATCTCCAGGACTAGCTAGCCAAATTATTTCCCCCGAGATGTGTTCGCGCCTGTTGGGTTGCGTCTGTGTTCCAGGCAATTTTCTGACGCGCCTGGATTTTAAAACGTGTGAGAACTTAAAATTGCTTTATTCCCTTAACGCTCTGCTCCGCTGCCAGCCCCCCCAAGGGCCTCCCTGTCCCCAAAGACCCCCCTGCCCCACCGCCAGCCCCCCCAAAGCCCTCCCTGTCCCCAAAGACCCCCCCATCCCACCGCCAGCCCCCCAAGGGCCTCCCTGTCCCCAAAGACCCCCCCCACCCCACCGCCAGCCCCCCCAAAGCCCTCCCTGTCCCCCAAGACCCCCCTGCTCCACCGCCAGCCCCCCAAGGGTCTCCCTGTCCCCCAAGACCCCCTGAACCCACCACCAGCCCCTCAAGGGCCTCCCTGTCCCCCAAGACCCCCTGCACCACCGCCAGCCCCCCAGGATCCTTCTCTGTCCCCCAAGACCCCTATACCCCACTGCCAGACCCCCAGGACCCTCCCTGCTCCCCAAGACACCCCCAAATCCCTCCCTGTCCCCCAAAACCCCCCTACCCCACCACCAGCCCCCCAGGACCCATCCCTATCCCCCAAGACCCCCCTACCCCACTGCCAGCCCCTCAGAACCCTCCGTTCCCTCCCAAGACCACTCCCCATCCCGTTACCAGCCCCCCAAGGCCCTGCCTGTTCCCTAACCCCCCCCCCCCCCCCGCCAGCCCCCCAGGACTCTTCCCTCTCCCTCAAGACCCCCTACCCCACCGCCAGCCACCCCAAAGCCCTCCCTGTTCCCCAAGACCCCCTGAACCCACCACCAGCCCCCCAGGACCCTCCCTGTCCCCCAAGACCCCCCCCATCCCGTTACCAGCCCCCCCAAGGCCCTCCCTATCCCTCAAGACCCCCTGAACCCATCACCAGCCCCCCAAGGCCCTCCCTGTCCCCCAAGACCCCCTGAACCCACCTCCAGCCCCCCAGGACCCTCCCTGTCCCCCACAACTCCCCTACCCCGCCACCAGCCCCCCAGGACCCTCCCTGTCCCCCAAGACCCCCCCCATCCTTTTACCAGCCCCCAAGGCCCCCCCTATCCCCCAAGACCCCCTGAACCCACCACCAGCCCCTAAGGGCCTCCCTGTCCCCCAAGACCCCCTGAACCCACCGCCAGCCCCCCAGGACCCTCCCTGTCCCCCAAGACCCCCTGAACCCACCGCCAGTCCCCAAGGCCCTCCCCATCCACCAAGTCCCCCCACCCCACCGCCAGCCCCCCCAAGCCCTCACCGTCTCCCAACACCCCCAAGACCCCCCCCCGCCCCGCCGCCAGCCCCCCAAAGCCCTCCCTGTCCCCCACAACTCCCCTACCCCGCCGCCAGCCCCCCAGGACCCTCCCTACATCCCCCCATTACCAGCACTCACCCCTACACCCCTTTCCGTACAGTGCCGTGAGCGCCGCCATGTTGCCCGCCATCCCTGCGCGCCGCCATGCTGCCGTACAGCCCCGACGTTGCTTCCGCTTCCGCCGGAAGCCACCCCGGCCTCTTTCTCTCCCCGCGCTGGCGGCTGCTGCAGGCGGCCGGAGGGCAGCGGGCCGTGGCCTCCGTTGAATCCGCCGCCATCATCCGCCATCCAGCCGTCCCGCCGCCGCCATGACGGAGCAGATGACCCTGCGGGGCACCCTGAAGGGCCACAATGGCTGGGTGACCCAGATCGCCACTACGCCGCAGTTCCCGGACATGATTCTCTCCGCCTCGCGCGGTGAGGGCCGCACCCGGGGCGGGGGGGGCGGGGGGGGCGGGGGAGACCATCGGGAGGGGAGGGGGAGGGGCAGGGGGAGACCATCGGCCTGGTTGAGGAGAGGAGCAGGGAGAGACCATGGGGGGAGAAGGGGCGAGGGGAGATCGTGGGTGCGGAGGGGAGAGGGGCAGGGAAGGCCGTGGGGCTGGGGGGGAGAGAGGAGGGGGAGACCCTGATCTAGGGAGCCCATGGGGGGGGGGGCAAGGGGAGACTGGGGGGGCAGAGGGGGGCAAGGGGAGCCCATGGGGGGAGGGGGGGGCAAGGGGAGACCGGGGGCGCAGAGGGGGGCAAGGGGCAGGGAAGGCCGTGGGGCTGGGCGGGAGAGAGGAGGGGGAGACCCTGATCTAGGGAGCCCATTAGGGGAGGGGGGGGGCAAGAGGAGACTGGGGGTACGGAGGGGGGCAAGGGGCAGGGAAGACTGGGGAGAGAGGAGGAGGAGGAGACCGTGATCTAGGGAGCCCGTTGGGGGAGGGGGGGGCAAGGGGAGACTGGGGGCGCAGAGGGGGGCAAGGGGCAGGGAAGGCCGTGGGGCTGGGGGGGAGAGAGGAGGGGGAGACCCTGATCTAGGGAGCCCATTAGGGGAGAGGGGGGGCAAGGGGAGACTGGGGGCGCGGAGGGGGGCAAGGGGAGACTGGGGGCGCAGAGGGGGGCAAGGGGAGACTGGGGGCGCAGAGGGGGGCAAGGGGAGACCGGGGGCGCAGAGGGGGGCAAGGGGAGACCGGGGGCGCAGAGGGGGGGCAAGGGGAGACCGGGGGCACAGAGGGGGGCAAGGGGCAGGGAAGGCCGTGGGGCTGGGCGGGAGAGAGGAGGGGGAGACCCTGATCTAGGGAGCCCATTAGGGGAGAGGAGGGGCAAGGGGAGACTGGGGGTGCAGAGGGGAGAGGGGCAGGGAAGACTGGGGAGAGAGGAGGAGGGGGAGACCGTGATCTAGGGAGCCTGTTGGGGGAAAGGGGGGGCAAGTGGAGACTGGGGGTGCAGAGGGGACAGGGGTAGAGAGGGGAGAGAGACCCCGATCCCAGGGATACCACGAGCCTGCAAGGGGAGGCCGTCAGCCAAGCGGAGAGACTGTGGGTGTAAGGATGGGGGGGACGGCCTGGAGCCCCCCAACTTGGGGGCCATTAGGGCAATCTGGCCGAGGGATGGGGCTGGGGGGTAGCAGGGCAGAGGTGCTGAGGAAGAGGAGGGGAGAGGAGGCAGGACCCTGGTCTTTGCAATAGGCAGGAGGGGGCAAAGGAGCAGAGATGCGGTCACCCCCGTTTCCTTCGGCAGCTTCCCCCACTCCTGTGGGCGAGGAAGGGGACAGGCTGGGCTGCAGCCCCCAAAATGACCCCCGCTTTCCCTCTCTGCCTCCCTGACAGACAAAACCATCATCATGTGGAAGCTGACCCGTGACGAGACCAACTACGGGATCCCGCAGCGAGCTCTGCGCGGTCACTCGCACTTTGTCAGCGACGTGGTCATCTCCTCCGACGGGCAGTTCGCGCTTTCGGGCTCCTGGGACGGCACCCTGCGGCTCTGGGACCTCACCACGTGAGCTGAGGGTGTTTTGGGGTGAGGGGGGGACACGTCACGGTGCCTCCCCGCTTCGTTTGGGTGCTGGGAGGGGGGATGAGGTCAGCAACGCACCTTGAAAACGGGATGATTTGGGTTGGAAGAGAAATCCCAGCTGGGGGGAGTTTTCCGTGGCCAGTGCCACGATTTGGAACAGAGGCGGGAATTGGGGTGTTCGGCTGCTCTTCCTCGGCTCCCTCTCCCGATGATTAAACCTGACACAAACTCTACGGATCCTCTGGGATCTGAAGATACGTCCTGCAATTATGATGGGAGAGAAGCGTCGGAGAAGCAGGGTGGTGGGGCTCAGGCTCTTCTTTCGGGGTCATTTTAGGCTGAATTGGGGGTACAGCCAGGAGAAGAGGGTCAGGATTTGCAGAGCCGGGCATACACACGGGCCAAACTCATCCCGATGCCCCGACTCCCTTCTCCAAAGTTCTCCTTTTGAAGAAAAACGGGAACCGTTGCTCCTTAGCCTATCGTAGACCACTCTTGTGTTTCTTTTTCCTTCAAATATTTGAGTTTTCCTCCCTCCTTGGCAGAATTTGCGTGCGAGGTTTCCCATTGTCTCCCTCTTCCCGCAGCGGCACCACCACCCGTCGCTTCGTGGGCCACACCAAGGACGTCCTGAGCGTGGCCTTTTCCTCCGACAACCGTCAGATCGTTTCGGGCTCCAGGGACAAGACCATCAAGCTCTGGAACACCTTGGGTGTCTGCAAGTACACGGTGCAGGTGAGCCGGGGAAAGTGGGCTTCCGGATCACGCTTCCGTGAGAAAAGATCTCCGTGGACTTAGTATTAGGTCCGCTCCCACCGTTTTTGATGGGGAATCCGCGTCTCCCAGCCCTGTCCTAATGATTAAAAGCGAGACGTTGCCTGCTGATCTCTCCCTGGGGTTGGGTTTGAGGACAAGTCCTGCAATTATGAGGGATTGGGGACGAGGGGGAGACTTGGGGGAGACTTGGGAAAGCTGCGGAGCGACGGGATGCGGCAGGTCTCATCTTGCAGCGCCCCGTGGACGGGGTGGGGAAGACCCGGCCGCGTTTCCTCGCCGTGAACCCGGCGTCGTTCCTCTTCCCCAGGACGAGAGTCATTCTGAGTGGGTGTCGTGCGTGCGTTTCTCCCCGAACAGCAGCAACCCCATCATCGTCTCCTGCGGCTGGGACAAGCTGGTGAAGGTGAGGTGGGATCGGCTTCCCCCAGCTGATCTGCAACGGTGGGGGGAGGATTGGAGCAGCCAGAATGCTCCAGGGAAGTGTTTTTTTCCCCCCCTGTATCCCCAGAATTGGGATGCAGTAGCAGTGTTTAACCCCCTTTTCTTCTGCCCCCGTGTTTTTTCCCCACCTAGGTCTGGAATTTGGCTAACTGCAAACTGAAAACTAACCACATTGGGCACACTGGCTACCTGAACACGGTGACCGTCTCCCCCGACGGCTCCCTCTGTGCCTCCGGTGGCAAGGTACACGTCACGGGGTGGGAAAGCTGAGGCTCCGAGACGAGATCTTGGCGTCCTCCCAGCGCTTTTGGCTCATTTCTGCGTCTCCCACCCTGAGAGCGGGCTCCACGTCTCGGTCACGGCTTGAGTGGGGTGGCAGTGGCCCAAAGATCCGGCCTGACTCGATGGTTCTTGTAGCAGATGTCGAGCAGGGAGGGAAGAGCACGGCAAAGATGCTTACCCAGCTCCGAGGACCTTCTTTACTTCTTTTATTTCAGTCCTCCATGTGTTTTCTTTGAATTTTCCTGTTGCGTCCTTTAACTTTTCCTCATCCCTGCTGGCTTGCGGCGAAGCGCTCCAGCTTAAGTGGGGTTGGGGTGGGAAAAGGGCCGCCCTCGGGGCGGGCGACAAGCGTTGGGGTTTGCTCTGACTCCTTCTTCTGCTCCGCAGGATGGCCAGGCCATGCTGTGGGACCTGAACGAAGGCAAACACCTCTACACCTTGGACGGAGGAGACATCATCAACGCCCTGTGCTTCAGCCCCAACCGCTACTGGCTCTGTGCCGCCACCGGACCCAGCATCAAAATCTGGGTAGGTCAACTGCTCGGTCCTCAGCCCCTCTCCGTCCCCATCTGGGCAGGGTTCCTCCGGAAGACTTACTTGCTTCGGTTTTTGGCTTACGCCGGGTTTGGAGTCACCTTCAACGGTCGAGATCCTTTGGATCACAGATGTTGGAGGAGGAGCTCTCTTGGAAGAGCATCAACACCGGGGTGGGTCATGCAGCAGCCACTGGTGCCCATGGCCGAGGAGGGTTGCGGTGGCCGTAGGGCAGAGCCATCACGCCATGATGAAACACTTTGATGCCATCTGAGTTGCATTTCTGTGCGGAAATCCAGAGGCTGTTTCTGAGCGACCTTCTACGCCCTCAACGGCGTTCTGGACTTGGGTTGGATTCAGCCGTGGGAGTCTCCTTCCCTCGTTCCTACGTGTTTTTCCATTCTCCTGCAGGACCTGGAAGGCAAAATCATTGTGGACGAGCTGAAGCAGGAGGTGATCAGCACCAGCAGCAAAGCCGAACCACCCCAGTGCACTTCCCTGGCCTGGTCCGCAGACGGGCAGGTAAAAACCATCCCCTTCTCCTTGCCCCGACATCCCAGCCCTGGGGAACGAGGATTTTGGGGACCCTCCTGCTGCTCTTGGAGCATAGAGACCGTGAAGACGCTTGTGCTCCGCTGCTGGAGCCATCTCCACCAGCAAGGGCAAGAACTTTCCCTTGGGTCCCTTCTCAACCTTTGAGCTCTTTGTCTCCCCAACACCTGGAGTGACGGTGGTCCCTCTCCAGTTGGGATTTGCCCTCTGAGGACCACAGTCCCTTGTCCTCGTGTCCTGAGGTCCCACCTTGCTGCCCGTCCAACCCTTCCCATGACCCGAATCCGTTTCTCTCCGTAGACCCTGTTTGCCGGCTACACAGATAACCTCGTCCGGGTGTGGCAAGTCACCATCGGGACCAGATGAGGACGCAGTAGCGACAAACCGTAAATTTTGTGTACAAAAAAAAAGAATCAATAAAAAGAGTGCTCTATCGAGCTCGTGGCCACCTCATGTCCACTGTTGGGTTGTCCCACAACCCGGAGGTTGATGGAAGATCTGGGGTTGGAGCTTTACTCCAGCTGGACACAGATCAGGAACCTTAAGGGAGAGACAAAAACCCAACGTCCCCAACGGGGAGAGCTTTACGTCCACAAAAAGTTGTCCCCAAACCTTCAAGGTTGGGGACACTGTGGTGGGACGGGGCTTGGGGCTGAGGACAGGATGAGCAGCAGAACTTGGAGAGGCACCGAGTTAAAACCCACGAGGCAGAAAAATAATAGCGGAGGGAAATAATTACGTGATTGCAGGCGGCGTGGTAGGACTTGGAAGACGTTCTCTGTCCTTCTGGCTAACGAGGGACTCGGCATTTCTTCTCCCACGCGTGGCATCGCTGCGAAAGACCTGCAGACCTGGGAAAACAAATGTAATTCCCACCCCAAAAAAAAAAAACCCCAGAAAGTAGAGAACATTTCCAGAAAGTAGAGAACATTTGAGAAGCAGCAGTGGTTACAAAAGTGAGGCCTTGGATTTTCAGAGCAGCTGCTAACGAAGGAGAGGTTTTTAATGTGGAACTTCTAAACCCAGCAGCCTCCAAGCAGCGAGCCTGCACGCAAACGAACTATTTTCACATTTAGGCCTTTTTTTTTCCCCTCTTTTCCTGGCTGGCAGACCCACAGGCTGTCTGCGTCACCGAGCCGGAAGGGACTTTGGTCCCTTGGCGACACCAGCTCGGCGTTGGATGCTGGCCGTGACAGGCTCTTTAGGCAGATAAGAGCGAGTCAGCCACTTCGGCTCCGGGCCTGACCTAATCTAATTAGGAAGGATTAGGTCAAGATTAACGAGGCGAGATTTAAAATCCATCTGTCCAGCAAGGAGGCTCGGGGGCAATTCTGTAAGAGCAAGGCCAAGGCAGGCTGTGGGGGACCCGGCCCCCGATTCTGGCGCGCAATTTAAGCCAGACTCGTTCGGAAACAGCTCCCAGACCTTTTAAGCCGCCACCGGGATCTCAATAAGCCAGAGACTGGGGTTTACAACCTTATTCTTTATTATTATTATTATTATTTCTCGAACATTTCATAAAACTAAATCTCCATTTAATTCTCATTTTAGCCAAAAATATTTTGAACTAGCTCTGTAATGCCAACAGGAAAAAAAAAAATACCAATCCACCAACGAAAAAAAAAAAAAGAATAAAACACAACCGGTGCGGTCAGAGTCTCTCGAGTGGGACAGGATTCAGCTGGAAACTCAACAGCAGCCGAGGAAAAAAAAAAAAAAAGGGGGGCAGGGGAGGGGAGAAAATAAATATTCCCCATCTCGGAGAGCTCTCAAGCTGCAAGGGGAAAACGGGAGGCCGGTTCCTGTCCCCGCGGCCGGGATGTGCCGGCTCTAGAGGAGGAAACCAGCTCTTTGCACCCTCCTCGGCCCCGAATAAAGTGCCAGGCCCACAAGAAATGGTTACAAAGGGAATTGGGGGGTGGGTTAGGAGATCCCAGACCCCCCCCCCCCTCCCAAAAACAACAACAAAAAAAATGACGGGGGAAGCGAGGGAAGACCAGACGATCGCAGGTTAAAGCGGGTTCGACTCTGGGTCCAAACACCAGCTGGGGTCTGAAGATGCTCAGAAGGTGAATCCCAACAAATCCAGGCACCTTGGCGCAACCGGGATACGAAAGCCGATGATTTTTTTTTTTTTCTGGAAAGATGACGATGGGAATTTTCAAGAAGCCGCGAGCGTTCGCTCCTCGCCGTACGGACTCCCCACCGCCCGCCAGGAGCTCTGGGATTTGAGCTCCGCAACCGAAGGGAGCCGAGACGCGCCTCAAAAACTCAACCACGGGCACAACACGAGCGGAGAGCGCGCTGGAAAGCTTTAGGCGTCGACTGGGAAAAGGGAGAGAGGAGCTCCTGTAGCAGGAAGAGCCAAAATAATAATAAAAAAAAATGCCTCCGAGGTGGATCCTTCCTTATTCCGAACAAAACCAGCTTCGGATCGGCGTGGCGGCGAGATCCCGGGGCGGAGCTGGCAGGAGGACGGGAGGTCGAGGGGAGAGGCCTTGTGAGCAAGCAGGTGCAAGAAGACAAGTGCAGCGTTGGATCCCAAAAACGGGATCCGAGGGACGGCGGGGGAAAAAAAAAAAAAAAAAAAACCAAAAAGAGCGTGGCCGTGTGCAAGGCCGGATCCCAGGGTGAGGCCGGATCCGGCGTGGGTGGAGGCGGCCGGCGGGGAGGGCGAGGGACGGCCGGTCAGGCACAAATTTTGATGCGGGTGCCCTTGGCTAAAATGCGGAAGAAGGGGAAAATGCGCTCGTGGAAGGAGGCGTTGAAGGTGTGGATGTGGGTCATGCTCTCGGCGTTGTAGAAGCAGAGTTGGCCCCGCTCGTAGTCCAGGTAGACGCCGAAGCGCCGGGGCCGTTCGCTGGGCGACAGGGCCGTCTGCTCGGTGGCCGTCAACGCCTGGTACTTCTTCCCGTTGGTGCCCACGCACCAAATTTCTCGTTTTTGGTGAGGACCCACCGTCTTCTCTTTGCGCCGAGCCGTTTCGCGGGCTGCGCCCACCGCCCAACCTCGTCTGCCTCCCACCTCTACCTCCCAGTAGTGACGGCCGGTGGTGAAACCTTGGGAACCCAGCACGCAATAATCCGAATCGAAACGTTTGGGGTTGTCCGGCAGATCCTGGCGGCGTTCGCCCAGCTTGACGCTGCGTCGGTCCAGGGAAAGGCTCAGGCGAGGGTGGGCTGTGTCGGGGTCCAGGGTGACGTCGGCTGGAAGGGAGACGGGGATGTGAGGGGGTCGCCGGTCACCTCTATCTCTCCAGAGATCCCAATCGCAAGGTTTCCCCCCCCCCCCCCCCCTTCTTTTAGTTCCCAATCCCAAGATTTTAAAAAATAATCCAGCCACCAAGCCAAGAAACATGAAATTATTTATACTCTCCCCTTAATTGGTTTAGTGCTGGACTTGGTAGCGTTGGGTTGATGGTTGGACTTGATGATCTTGAAGGTCTTTTCCAACCTCAACGATTCAATGATTTTTCCCCTCCTTTTACTTCCCAACCCCAAATCCTCGCCCACGTGCGTAGTTGCAGCACAAGCAGCTAATCGTGACCGACAGCCCCCACCATGGGTTTTAACTGGTTTTGGCTGGGGTAGTTAAATTTAGCTCTCCCAACTCTACGTTTCTTGCAGCTCCGAGACGAGTCCCATCCCAGCCCCGTACAGAGCTGTCGGGGACTCTGGATCTGGCAGCCATTTTAGGGGAGAAGCCAGATCAAAGGATGGAGCAAAGCGCGGGGAGGAAGGAGAGAAGAGGCCGGTATTGAGGGGACTGGCAGAAAAAAGGGGTGAAAATCCTGGGAAGGCGGAGCTGGAGGGGGAACCCCAACAAGGTTGGGGGTACAGAAGAGATCCCAGGCTGGGAGGGTGGCGAAGGCCCAGCGTGTCCCCTCAGGCAGAGGAAACGTGTCTCGCTCACCTTGAGGGACTTTACTGAAGACTTTCTCCATCTTCCTCATCACCACGTCCTGCAGAAAGTAGTTGCGAAATTTTTTCCCCACGTCCACCGGCACCATCTCGGGCTCCTGGAATTTGATGTTCTCGCATCTGCCGGCAGGGGAGGGGGAAAAAAAAGCAAAGGTTTCGGCATGCTCGGAGTAAAGACACAACAGGAGAAACGAGATGCCCTGCGCACAGCCAAAAAAAAAACCCAGAACGGGGCAGAACCGGTTACGCTGGTACGGCGGGCGGTCCCCACCCTGTCTCGGCCGCAGGAAGCGGCCGAATCTCGGGCAGGGATGGAGCCGCATCCACGTAGCACCGGCAACAGCCAGGCCGTGCTCCGACACGGCTCCGTTACCTGCCGGCCAGCGGCTGGGGGCCGATTTAGAAGAGCGGCTGCTTGTCCGATTTCAAGATGGGGCGCAAAAAAATTAAAAAATGATCCCTCCAGACTTACCAGCAGCGTCTGCCTCGCCGGGGCATGAGGTCTGCACGGGCAGACCCAGCTCCGCTCCCAAAAAGCGGCTGCCAGGTTGCTGCGAGGGATTCCGAGATCTCTTCCCTGCCTTTTTCCTCTCCTGTATATCCCCAGTCATCCCCAAAAATCCCATTTATTCCCCACCGGGCCATCAGCTGGGAGGTTCCTACCATCGGCACAGCTGAGCTTTCCCTCGCTTTATCCAACCCCAGCCTGGAAAAGCGCCCACCGCACGGGGTTTAAAACAAAAACTCGTGGGTGGTTGTTGGTTTTTTTTTTTCCCTCCCCCATACAAAAGCTATTTACAGCGAGATGCCGCCACCGGAAAAATCACTGACCTGATAAAAGTGCCTTTGATGTCCTGCAAAAGGAAGCAGCCGGGTGGGAAGTGGGGAGAAAGAGAAAGAAAAAAAAAAAAAGATTAGGAGGCAGATCCCACCGTGGCTCACACTAAATCCTCTTAGCACCCACGGCTCAGCACCGTGCTGAGCTGCAACGAGCCAACCACCCCAACGAACAGGATGAGTCCCCTCCCACGGTCAGGAGACGGGAATATCCCACGGAGAGACGTATCCCGTGGATTCACCCCTTGGTAGAGGCTTTTCCCCCTGATACAGGCACCCTAAAAAACCCCCAATCTCTTGGGGCGTCCCCTTCTCTTCTCATTTTTCCCCCCGCTCTGATCCTGCAGATATTGCGGGATCCTGCAGATATTGCGGGATCCCTGACAGGAGGGATGGGGAAGGATTTAGCCCACCAGGTAAGGACGTCCTCCCGTGAAAATGACCTTTTTGGAAGCAAGGTCCACTCCCCTCTCGGCAGCTCTGCTTAATTCCCACCGCTAACGTTATCTCCTCGCCATAAAGCGGGGCCAGAGTTCCTACAGCTGCCGGCGCAGCGCTGAGCGAGGGTTCACGGTCCAGAGATCAACTACGCGCATCGTCCGAGTTTAAAACTCTTCGGGGAAGGTTCAAAAACATCTGGGAAGAAGCTTTGCCCGGTACACGGCAGCAGGGCTCTGCCCTCCTCATGTGATCCCCAATCGCAACTTTCCCTCTTCCCATCCCAGGAAGGAAAAAAAAAAAAACCCACAAACCCCACAAAAACCACCAAAACCAAGACCTTGAGAAGTTGCAGCCCGTCTTGTTTGCTCTTATCCTCCGCCTCGGCGATGAGCCGGCTGAGGGCAGCGCTCTGCTCTTCCAGCTGGCTGATGTTGCTGCTCTGACGGGCCAACAAGCTCTCGTAGCGTTCTTCCAGCTGGTGTAAGAGCAGGACCTGCTCCCCGATGAGGAACTGGTGCAGCACCTCGAAGTCCGACTCGAATTCTTTGATCTCCAGCTTCATTTTATCCTGCGGAGCGGGGGAAGAGACAGGAAAGGCATCCTTAGCTCAAATGGCAGCCCCAAAGGACGTCAATTTGTTCTCTCTCCCAGGCTACCAATTCCCACAACACGTTCGGGCACAAAACCTCCTTAATCAAGCTCTAATTCAGCAGGGAATCGGCTTCCAGCCCTCGCGGTCCCAACGATTGCAGCAGAGGGGCCGCAACGCCTCCGTGAGAGCTCAAATCGGCAAGGCAGAGGGGGAAATGCTTCCTGGCTCATCCCCCTCACCAGACTGCGGGCCAAGAAATGCTCCCAGCGCCGGTGTTTCGGCGTCCGCCTTCGCCGAGGGCTGATTATTTTTTGGCAGGGGGGGAAAAAAGGGCGGAAAACAGAGAAACGGGAAATGAAGAAGCGGGGAAGGGAATCGCGCGCAGGATCATCCGCTGTGCCGGGAGCCGCCGGCTCTTACCCTCAGCTCCGTGATTTTCTCCTCCTCATTGGATTTCTGCTTCAGGACCGCGTCCAGCTTCTTCTTCAGTGGCTCCAGGTGGCTCTGGAGCTTGTTCTGAGGGAGAGAAACGCATCTCAGGCATCCCTGGCTCCGGCAATCCCCTCCTTCCTCTCCTCTTTCGGTCCCTAACTCCACGGCAGGGCTGAGAACAAAACCTCCTGCCCAGACCATTTCCCTTCTGCTTCCCGTAAGTGCTCGTTCTGGAAGCCACTTTTAATTAGAAAGCCCAAAATCCTGCCCCACTCGGCTCGGGGAACGTCCACAGTCACCAAGCGCAGGCTGTTCGACGCGGTCCTAGATCAGCTTAAGCCGACGACAAAACCACTACCCGACTCCCTGCACTGAATAAGCTTTGGCATTTCCAAAAAAATCAACCGCTTCTACCTCGCTGCCCTCCCAAGACGCTCCCTCTGCCCTTCGCAAACAGCTCTGCCCTTTAGAAATTAATTTTTCTGCCTCCTCGAGTATTTGCAGCGTCTTTCCCGCAGCAAAGGAAAGGGGAAAAATGGACCGAGCTGACCCAAGAGCAAACGGCGCTGCCGGCCACACTCCGACAACCCACCACGGGGACGAGACACACCATCGCTGTCCTTCCCCTCCTCAAATCTCCCCGAGTCTCCTCCTGGCTACCAAACCTTCCCCAAAAATCTCCAGGGGCTCAAAGGGTGCCAACTCCGATGGGAGCTGCCAACATATCAGCCACGGCTCCGGAGAGCTCCCAGCGAGGGAGGACGAGGCGAGACGCAGCCACGTGCGGCAGCAACTCCTCCAAGACGCCTTTGGATGTTAAAGGAACCAAAAAAAAACCCCACGCTCCTTTCTTCCGGAAGACCCCCAAAAGCGAGAAATGACCTCGCGGAGAAACCGAAGCTGCAAAAAACGGGGTAAGCGGCAGCCCGAAGGGCTCAGCGACCCTCATCGTCCCCCGTCCTCCCGCCGCGCTTCGTTTCAGGATTCCCGGTCGCATCCGAGCGGGAAGGGACGCCTTTGATTCAGCGAGGCTGCCCCGTTAAAGCCCTAACGAAGGGTCTCGGTGGCTGGGGATTCAGGCTCGGGCTCCAAAGACCCTCGGGCAGACAGGGCCTGGGCTCAGCGAGGCCGGAGAGCCGCTCGGGGAAAGTTTTGTAAGGTGCAGACCCATCACAACGTGGCTGCTCGTTTCAACCCGCCGCAGCCCGGAGGGGTTTCACCCAAAAAACCAGCCCGGCGGGACCGGCTGAGCTCAGCCGCTCCTCAGCGGGATGATTTCTCCACCATCCAACCGGCTTTGCCTTCGTTACCCGTCACCGCCTGGTCCCCAAACCTCCCTCCCCGCGGTTAACCCAGACCCTACCCATCCAAACCAACCCAGCCGCCGGTTTTTTGGCTTCCCGCCCTCCTGCGCCACAACCCACGCAACCCGTTCGTGTTTCCCCCACACACGCACGCACACTCTCCGCTCACCGAACCAGCCCGGCGAGACCCACCCGCACGCCGCCTCCAACCACCCAACGCCGTCTGCTTGCCGCCAGAGCGACCCAGCCCGCGCCGTCGGCTCCTCCCGGCGCCAACGGTTCTGTCTTTCCCCCCCAAAAAAAAAACCCCAAACCACCCCGGTACCTTGTAATCCTGCACGACCTCCTCGAGAGGAACGACGCTGTGATGCTTGTGGCTCCGCGACTCCCTGCACACCACGCAGATGGCTTGTTCGTCCACCTCGCAGAAGAGCTTGAGGGGTTCCTGGTGTTTCTCGCACAAATTCGGCGGCCCTTGACCCCCCACCGCTACCAGGACCCCCGGGACCCCCGCCGCGGCTCCCGAAACTGAGGGACCGGCGGCGGGCGGCACGAGGCGCTGGGGGTGCGGGTGCAGCTGGCGGATGATTTGCACCATGTTGGCCAGCTGAAGGTTGGGTCGGAAATTCCTCTGGAAAAAGGTTTTTCGGCATTGCGGACAGGTGAAGGTCTGGAGGCGTCGAGGCCGCGTGGCCAGGACAGGGGGAGGAGGCGTCTGCACCTCTTCTTCCTCCTCTTCCACCTCCTCCTCTTCCTCCACGTCTTCCTCCATCACGTCCTCGTCATAGTCCTCGTCCCCAAAATAAAGCTCTCCCCCGACCCCACCGTCCCACATGTCCTCCTCCACAGGATCTTCCCACAGGTCGGCGTCGTCTTCTTCCTCGCTCCACATGTCATCTTCCTCCTCCTCCGCGCCACCGTCCTCCTCCTCCTCCTCCTGCTCCACATCCAGCTCGTCCTCATCCAGCTCATCCTCCTCATCCTCCAGATCCTCTTCCAGCACGTCGCCCATCCCCACCTCTCCGCCGCCCACCGCCGCCGCCCCCGGGGCCACCTCGTACTCGGCCTCGCCGCCCCACAGCTGCGAGATGCAGACGCGGCAGAAATTGTGCCCGCAGCCGATGGAAACGGGGTCCACGAAGTAGTCCAAGCAGATGGCGCAAATGGCTTCCTCCTGCAGCGTCTCCACTGGGTTCAACCGCCCGCTGGAGCCCCCCGAAGGGACCCCGTCTCCTAAAACCGCTGTGGCCGCCATGGGGACGGGGGGGCTGAGAGATTCTCCTCTTCCTCACAGGGTCCTGAGCTCCCTGCCGACCCCCGGCTGCTCCCTACACCGGGGTGGGCACCAGCTTGAACCCGGAAGGGTGGCCGGTCCCCACCCAGGTGCCACCAAGGTTTTGGGGTGTCGCTTCCTCTTTCACCCCCCCCTCCTCGGTTCCCCCCCCCCCCCCTTCCAGCGCCAGGCACTGCTCCACCCCTCGCTTATTGCTTCGTTTCAGCACCCCCTCACCCCCGTCCCCCAAAACCCGGGGCCGGCCCCGTTCCTGCTCGATCCCCGTCCCCCCCCTCCCTCCCCAAGCCGGACCTGGCCCTGCTCCCCACAACACCCCCGAGGCCCAACCGGGAGCCGGCGGAGGCTTCGATTCTCTCCCAAAAACGAGCCTCCCCCCCCACACACACACCCCGGGGGCCGGCCTCTAGGCCTCACCGCTCCCCACGGCGAGCCCCACCGCCGGGCCTGGCCCCAGCCTCAGCCCAGCCGGGCCCGGAGGTGCCGCCTTCGCTAGGCCGCGGCCCCGTCACCGCCCCCGCTGCTCGCCGACCCCGGCCCGGGCCCGGGGGAAGCCGCTTTATCCCCTCTCCCGCCCCCGTCCGCCGCCGCCGCTCTCTATGGTCCGAGCTCCGCCAACAGACGGGAAACGCCGCAGCGCTTCCGCTTTCCGGTCCCCCTCCGCTACAAGCCCCGCCCCTTTCAGCATCACCTGACCGGAAGTGGCGCGCCCGGCGCCGGGTTGCTAAGTTACCGGCTGGGTTGGAAGCGGCGCGGGCGGCGCTTTTGGCCGCTCCCCGCCACCCCGCTGCCTCCCTCGCCCGCGTTGCCGCGGCAACCGGGGGGGTTCCCCGTTGTCCGTGCAGGCAGAGGCCGCCGCGCCCCCGCCGCCTCTGTGGTCGCCGCCGTTTTCCCCCGCCGCCGCCCGGCAGAGGCCTTGTCTACCCGCCCAACTCGGTGGTCTTGGAGGTCGGGGGGGGGGCGCCACGGCCGGGGGTAGGGGGCGTGGTCTGAATAGGAGTGGGCGTGGCCTCAAGGGAGGGGGCGTGGCCTGAAGAGCGAGCGTGGTCTGAGTGGCGTGGGCGTGGCCTGAATGGGAATGGGCGTGGTCTGAACAGGAGTGGGCGTGGTCTGAAGGGCGTAGGCGTGGCCCGAAGAGAGCTTGGTCTGAAGGTGGGGGCGTGGCCTGAAGGGAGTGGGCGTGGCCTGAAGAGAGCGTGGCCTGAAGTGGAAGGGCGTGGCCTGAAGGTAGGGAACGTGGCCTGGAGCGGAGTGGGCGTGGCCTGAAAGGCGTGGGCGTGGCCTGGAGCGGAGAGGGCGTGGCCTCCGCGGGAGGGGGCGTGGCTGCCTGGGGCGCCACCTGGGGGGCGGGCGGGCGCTCCCCGCACCGCCCGGCTAGCTCAGTCGGTAGAGCATGAGACTCTTAATCTCAGGGTCGTGGGTTCGAGCCCCACGTTGGGCGCCTCGATTATTTTTAAACCCCCTCTTATATCTTTTTTTTTATTTTTTCCCCTGCCCCAGCGGGTTCTTCCTCCAGCGGGGCCGCGGGGCCCCCGGGAGTGTCCGGTCCCGGTGCCCCCGCACCGGCGAGCACCGCACGGCCGTAACCCCGCGGGGCCAGCGCTCTCCCGGGCGTTTCTGTAGTGTAGTGGTTATCACGTTCGCCTCACACGCGAAAGGTCCCCGGTTCGAAACCGGGCAGAAACACTAAATTTTAATTTTCTTTTTTTTTTTTTCCCCCTCCCCCACCCTCTTTTCCTCACCTTCACGCAAGCACCTTTAGCTCTTACAAACGCCTTGGCCCCGCGGTTTGCAGCAGGGTTGGGCAGGAGCCGCTGGGCTGTACGGCTACGCTCCCCCGGCTGCGTATATACACACATATATTTAAAAATAAAAAAAAGTTAAGAGCTGCCAGTGCCCACGATCGCTCCGGCACCACGGAGCCGGTGCTGGCCGCGGGGCCCGGCCCCCAGCAGCCCGGCTAGCTCAGTCAGTAGAGCATGAGACTCTTAATCTCAGGGTCGTGGGTTCGAGCCCCACGTTGGGCGCTTAATTTTTAATTCTTTTTTTTTTTTTTCTCTCTCCCTCCCTGAGGTAGAAAACTCCAGCCCTCCCCCAGACCCCCTCCTGAAAGCGGCTGAGCCCCAACGCTTCGTGTTTTTGTTAAAAAGTTTGCTTGGGTTCTGTGGAAGGAAGGAAAAGAAAAGATCTGGAACCGGCGACGAGAATCACAACCCTTCTGCCGTCATTTTTCCTTTCCGTAACTTTTAATCGCAGCCTTTCTTCCATCATTTCTCTTTTCTATAAGTTTTAATCGCAGCACTTCTTCCATCATTTTTCCTTTCTATAAGTTTTAATTGCAGCCCTTCCATCATTTCTCCTTTCTATAAATTTTAATTGCAGCCCTTCTGTCATTTTTCCTTTCTATATGTTTTAATCCCAGCCCTTCCATCATTTCTCCTTTCTATAAATTTTAATTGCAGCCCTTCCGTCATTTCTCCCTTTCCATATGTTTTGATCGCAGCCCTTCTTCTGTCATTTTTCCTTTCTATATGTTTTAATTGCAGCCCTTCCGTCATTTCTCCTTTCTATATGTTTTAACGCAGCCCTTCTTCCATCATTTCTCCTTTCTATAAAATTTAATCACAGCTCTTCCATCATTTCTCCTGTCTATGTTTTAATGCAGCCCTTCTTCCGTCATTTCTCCTTTCTATATGTTTTATTCGCAACCCTTCTTCCGTCATTTCTCCTTTCTATATGTTTTAATCACAGCCCTTCCATCATTTCTCCTTTCTACATGTTTTAATCCCAGCCCTTCCATCATTTCTCCTGTCTATGTTTTAATCACAGCCCTTCCGTCATTTCTCCTTTCTGTGTTTCAGTCACAGCCCTTCTTCCGTCATTTTCCCTTTATATGAACTTTCCAAGCCCCGTTCACATCACGCAGGGAACTGGGGCCCCGCCACAGCCCATTTCTTATTCCCTTTTTGAAGCAGAAAGGAGGATCGCAACACAAATTCCCCTCACTGTCACTTTCCCCCCCCCCCCCACATTCATTTCCTTGTTTTTATTTGTCCTTTTGTTTTGCTTCATCTTCCCCTCTGGTTTTTGGAGGCGTGTATATATATATTTTTTTTTTTCCCCTCTGAATTTAGAGAAGTCCTAAGGCAGAAGAGCTCACATCGATGCGCGAAGTCAAAGCCCGAGGAAAGCAAGAGCTGCAGCATCATCGCAGCTCTGCAGATGATATTAAAAAAAAAAAAATCCCACGCTATCTTGGAGAGACCCCAAAGAGCTTGAACTGAGGCCGAATTGTCACCATGCTCGTGAGAAATGGGAAAAGAACGTTTTATTTTATTTTAGCCTTCATGAAAAGGGCTTGCTGTGATCTTGTAGTTAACTCATCCCTAGGTAGACTGATCAGTACCGCGTATAATAGCCACAGGTACCGCACCGGGGTACCGAAATTACGGCCGCAGCGGAGGAAAAAAAAAGGACATCAGCATCTTCTCGGCTGAATTAGAGGTTTTCAAATCGTCCTGAATTAGTGGCAATGAGCCACGGGGTCAGGGAGTTGGCCGAGGTGATGTCAGAAGCGGTGGAGGACGGCGGGGAAGCTGCTGGAAAAAGAGGTCAGGTTTGCTCATCTTAGAAAGGGGGAGGGAGGGAGGTAGCGGTGAATTTAGAGCCTGGTCAGCGTACCACCATTTCCTGCAATTTACTGGAAAAAATAGCCGGGTTGTTCATCACCTAAAAAATAACCATCGTGGCTTTGCGGTACGTTGAGTTCCTTCCCTTGCGGGGAGGAGAAAAATGGAGATTTTAAATCTGGACGGAGCGGGATTTGGAAACTCTCGTACAGCAAACGAGGGGACCGTGGACCTGCTGATAATTCAACGCCGAGCATCGAAACCCGGCGCCCGGCTGGGCGGGTTTGCCGAGGGTTGAGCTGCGCACGAGCCTGTCGTCAGCCTGGAGTTAATTCCTATTTCCCCAAAGCTTTGGCTGAAGGAAGCGGGATCGTTGGATTGGCAGGTCGGAGGCGCGCCGGAGGATGCTGAGGGTTGGGATCAGCGCTCGCATCGGTGGGCAACAGCACGTGGGCGGGCGCGAGCTTTATCTGCTACCAGGGAATGCAGATCCCATGCCCAAACACGCAGGCGGGAGTATTTTTGACATGGGAAAAGCCCTTCCCCCAGCTGGAAAACTTGCCGGCGGAGAGCACAGAGGGGTCTATAAGAGCATCTCGACCGAAATCCTTCCAGGATGGGTCCAATCCTGGGTGCCTGACCTCGGGGCAGGGAACAACCGTGGTGACCCTCCGAGCGCGCCCTGACTTATCTCGCCGAGGACGTCTGAAGCACTTGTCTCATCTCTTTTTTTTTGGTGCTGCATGATTCATTTCCTCCATTCGAGTCACTTCTTGCAGCTCGGGACCTGCAGGCGCCCTGCGCGGCCAGAGTTGTAGCTGCAGAGGTGGCCAAGAAGAAAGCAAAGCTTAGATTCCTCACTTGCGATTAAACCAGCGATTCCTCGGCTTGAGCGCGCGTGGAGGAAGGAAAGAGGTACATGACAACGCACAAATGTACCATATCGTAGGGCTGTAACCTGATTTGGTTGATTCTCCCTGGCGGAAAATTAAAATACACGCCGAGCTGATTCAGCAGGGGCAGGGTTTGACCTGGAGATCCCTCAGACTGGGTTTATTCCCGGTCCCGGTGGTTACGTGGGAGGATCCTGCGCTCCTGAGGGCTGGGATCACCTCCTAAATGAGCGGTGAGGATGCTGAGCTCTGCAATACGGAGCATCCAGCAGCAGCAGCGCTGAGCTCGGGTATTACCGATCAACCCCCTGGCTCTTCCTGAAGCTGGGCTCAGAAACACCTGGGAAAAAGAGGGAGGAAAGGTTTTTTCCCACCACCCCCCGCAATTTTGTGTTTTGGCTGCGCAGAGATGCTGGTGAGGGGGAAGGAGAGAGCGGTGGCGTCCATAAGCTGTTCTTTCTGCCACAGGCTCCCTGCTGTCAACTCATTATTTGGGACTTGGAGGTCACAGGTCAGGATGAGGAACTTCTTTTCCCTCTTCTCTCTTCAGCAGCAAACTTTTGAAGATCTTGAAACTCCTTTTGGAGTGACTCAGGTTTCAGAGGGGTGTTGCAATACTGTATTTTGCGCAGAAAACAGCCTGAAATTCCCCTTTCTCCGCCCCCTCCTTCCTTCTACATCCGTTATGAGGCTGCACTTTTCAAACAAGAACTCCCAGTTCAGATAGCAAACGCTAATCGAGAAGGAAACTCCCAGCTGCCGCCGAAAGAAAAAGAAAAAAAAAAAATCATCGAAGCCAAAGTAATCGTGTCATTCTTCTTCAGCCATGGCCGATCGTGACCCTCTGGAGAGCCTGCAGAAAGAAGCATCTTGCTCCATCTGCCTGGATTATTTCAGCGACCCGGTGTCCATCAACTGTGGTCACAGCTTCTGCCGGGACTGCATCACACGATGCTCAGGAAAATCGGACCGAAGGTTCGCTTGCCCCCAATGCCGAGGAATTGCCCAGAAAAGAAAATTTAGACCAAACCGTGAGCTGAGGAACCTGGTGGAGATCGCCAAGAAGCTGAGCTCACGGGAAGGGTACGCGGTCGGAGCGGGCAGCCTGTGCCCGAAGCATCAGGAGCCGCTCAAGCTCTTCTGCCAGGAGGACCGGACGGCCATCTGCGTGGTGTGCGACCGCTCGCACGCTCACCGCGCTCACACCGTCGCCCCCATTGAAGAAGCTGCCCAGGAGTGCAAAGTAAGAAATTACAGCGCGGTGCTTTGCTCTCGCGTTTCAGGGTTGGGGTTTTTTTGGCCCATCAGAGGCTGAGGTCCACTAGCCAGCGGCTTCTCCACCTTCCCAAGCATATGGGGAAGGATGTCGTGCAGGATTTCCCAAGAGCTGGGATGTAGCAGGTTGGGCTGAGCTGGTCGGTCATCTGGCTGGCGTTGCTTTGCATCGCTGCCTTAGCTCCAGCCCTGCCTGGGTGTGATGCAGCCACCCCACTCTGCAGGCGCCCAGATGCAGGGTGAGGGGCACAGCTGGGCTTGGGGGCGTGCAGGGGCAAGCAGAGACTCCAGGGTGCTGGGTCAGACCCAGCCCACCAGCAAAATCCATTCTTAGGGTCACCCCGAGACGGCACGAATTGATTTAAGCCTGATTTTCACCGTGACCTCCCAAGTGGGATTTCAATTTAAGCTTCTTCAGGGTGACCTTGTCAGCTTGGATCCCTTTATAAAAAGCCACCACCTTCTTTGCTGCCACCCTCCCCAGGAACCACAAAGGAAGCTGCGGCCAGTAGCTCATAGAAAACATCCAAATTAGCAGAGCCGGACCCCACGTTCGCTCATTGTGCACAGGCAGGGCTCTCGCTGCTAAGTTTTGTGCAAGAATTACCTTGGAAATCCCCGCTGAGTTGTCCTTGCCACTGTAAATCTTACCCTGAAGGAATTTCTTTCTGAGCAACTATCTCAGGATAACCGTGACAATGCTGGGAGGCATTTTTCATTCCCTTGAGGGACGATGGGGTCAGGAGGAGGAGGAGGAGGAGGAGGAGCAGTCAGTGCTGGTGCAGAGGAAGCTCGGTGCCATTTAATCCTGCCCACAGGGGAAGAAATGACTGGGAATTGGGGAGGTGAAAGGTGACAATAGTTACGCATTAACCCCGAAACAAGGAGGGAGGGAAAGAAGAAGTGAGGGGCAGGAGAGAGAAAATAAGCTCATGAAAAATAAGAGGGTGGGATGCGTGCATTGCAAACGTCCATCAGCATTTGTCATGGGAGGTTCTTCTAGGAGCAGATGTTAAAAACCAGGAATTTCTAAGGTGCCACTCATCTCCTCCTAAAAACAAACTCCGGGGATATTATTCATATTATTCCTCGGACTGCAGAAGGAGCTGAAGGTGACAAGTTTGTGCAGAAACGCTGATTCTGCAGATGACGGGAAGTTGCAGCAATTTGGGGGACCTGATTAAGGGTTAAAAAAAAAAAAAAAAAAAGATGTTGTGCTCACGAGGGGATAAAATAAGCCAACCAAGGCAGAACAGATTACGGTGAACGCAGAAAATAACTGGCAGCAAATACACTGGGAGAAGAAACTGGCAAAGACCAGAACAGGGGTGTAAATGAGGCTGCAATATTAAATTTGACTCTTCATCCACAAGATGCTTCCTAGAAAAGGCCTGGGGTGAAGAGGGGCAACAGAATAAAGAATATTTAAATATTTCCAAGTTCTGGCGGTCTCATGCTCAAACACACCAGGAATTAGCGAGAGCAACACTGCAGCCGTGCATCCCTCTCCCCAGCAACTTGCAGATTAATATTATTACTGTTTTTATGCCCAGGAGCAAATCCAAAGCAAACTGAAGAGCCTCAAGGATGAAAGAGAAAGGCTCCAAGGATTAAAACTGACCGGGGAGAAGAGAAGCCAGAAGTATCTGGTAGGTTCTCGTTGCTGCTGTATGCATGGAGGGGTCTTCTGCGGGTTAAAAGACGTCGGATTGGCACCTAAATTTGCAGCGAGGAGGAAAACGCCTCCAGCTGTTCCACCCAGATGGGCCCATCTCTCTCGCATTTGCTCCACCTCGGTGAGGCACCCGCGAATGAAAACGCCGCTGTTTCCCGAGGGGAAATCGGCGGCCACAAAACGCTCGTGGAGGGCGCGGTGGTTTCCAAAGGGCTGAAGGGAGGCGCTTGCAGCTTGGCTGAGCCACGTTTCAGTCAGAGGAGAGGGGCGCGGGGGTCCTGCCGGGCAGATTTGCACGACGGGGCGGTGGGATGGTGCTCCGGAGGGATGATGCTTCAGACCTCTCCGTCTTCGCCGCAGACTGCTGCGCCCCGGGAGCTGCTTCCTACCCTCCAGCCCTGGAGATGGCTCAGCCACACCAAGCGTGAGGTCCATGGGGGTCCTTGCGTCCAGCTGGGACCTTGATGGGGCTTTTCTACTGCTGCGTGGCTGTCTGGGTCCCAGGGAGGGTAGTGGCTCTCGTGGCATCTGAGCATCCAGATGCGGACACATCTCCCTCAGGGAGCGCACCACACCAGATGCTTCCACCGCCTCCCAGCCCTGCTTTGGGCTACCAGAGGTTGGGGGATGGATCCGTAGCTCTAAGGAAGTGAGAGATGGTGATTTCCTCAAAAGCAGAAGCAGAAAGCATGACATGTTTCATTGCAGCTTCATGAGAACGGGGAAGGCTGCCGGGGTGAAGGTGAGCAGAGACGGGTGATGGCTTTTCTGCTAAATAAAGTGAGGACGGAAGGAAAACACTACAAGCGTGCTGCTGGTCGCTCGTGCCGCAGTCCTGGGCCTGGATTCAGTCCTGTCCCATCCACCTACTGCTCTCAGTGCCAATAACTGGGACTTTTGGGCAATTCCCCGTGCCGGGGACCATTTCCAACAGCCTCCACGGGATCTTGCCACTGAATCCTCCTCTCGCCCCCGTGTCCTCAAACACTATCCCAGCAGGATTTGTCCCATCAAACACTCGCAGATGCCTGCATGCAATGCCTGGTCTCCTCCAGGCTGTGGGAAAAACATGAAGCAACACTGCCCTCATGTTTCTCGAGCTGAAAAATAAAAACAACGCCCCAAAAAGGCCAAAAGTATTTTATGACTCCGCAGGGTATCACATCGCATAAAGCTTAAAGGGGACCCAGAGCCATGTGCTACGGACTTAGACTGGCCTCAGGGCCAAAGCCCAGTCCTTGCTCCTGTTTTATTTAACCAGGTTTTGTAGGTCTCAGATTTCCTCTGTTCTCATCCCTCCCCATCTGTTCCTTCGCAGCAGCAGACAAGGGACGAGAGGTGGAAAATCATGTCGGTGTTTAAGCAGCTGCACCAGTTCCAGGATGAGCAGAAACGTCTCCTTCTAATGTGGCTGGAGGATGTGGAGAAGCAGATAGTGCAGACCCAGACCGAGAACGATAGGAAGATCTCCGTGGAGATGTCCCACCTGGGCAGCCTCATCCAGGAGCTGGAAGGGATGAGCCCACAGCCAGAGAATAAATCCCTGCAGGTGAGAGCGAGGAGTCGGGCAATGGAGTTTGCAATGCTCTGAATGTGCCATTGAGGTGGTGGTCTCTTCCCCCTCCCCCCAATCTCTTTGCCTTGGCATTTTGAGTACTTTATGTAGATGCTCGTTTCATGAAGAAGCGATATGGTACATTGCATGTCACCATTAATGAGCTATGCTATGTCATAGAATCATAGAATTGTTTAGGTTGGAAAAGCCCTTTAAGATCATCCAGTCCAACCATTAACCTACACTACCAAGTCCACACTAAACCAATCAAGGGTAGACCAGACTGAACCATGTCCCCAAGTGCCACCTCTGCCCGTTTTTTGAACACTTCCAGGGATGGGGACTCCACCACCTCTCTGGGCAGCCTGTTCCAATGCTTGACCACCCTTTCCGTGAAGAAATTTTTCCTAATTTCCAACCTAACCCTCCCCTGGCGCAGCTTGAGCCCATTTCCTCTCGTCCTATCGCTAACTACTTGGGAGCAGAGCCCAACACCCCCCTCCCTGCCCCCTCCTTTCAGGGAGTTGTAGAGAGCGATGAGGTCTCCCCTCAGCCTCCTCTTCTCCAGGCTGAACACCCCCAGCTCCCTCAGCTGCTCCCCACCAGCCCTGTGCTCCAGACCCTTCCCCAGCTCCGTTGCCCTTCTCTGGACACGCTCCAGCACCTCAATGTCTTTCTTGTATTGTCATATCCAACCCATGAGGAGGAGGACCCCAGAATTAGTTATTCAGCATCTTGGAAGCATCCACCAACTGTTTCCCCCCCAACCCCAGCTGAAGCAAGGGAGATTGATGCACATCTTGCAGGACAAGAGCTAATAAAAGAATCCTGGTTTAAGTCCAGGGCGAGGCTACTCAGCACAGGACCACACTTTCCCTCCCCAAGAGATCATGTCAGGCAGAACACAAGCAGAAGCAGTTTTTGGAAGTGGACATGATATTCTACCAGCTGTAGCTGAGCATTTCTTCTAGCCAGGGACAAAATGGGCCACTGTAAGAGTACAAGAGGTCCCTGATCTTGCTCTGTGCTGGCACAAGAAAGCCCAAATTGAGCAAAGCGTGCTAGCAAACAACAGCTGAGGGAGATAAGAGATATAAACGGGCCTGAAGATCGCGCAAAGTTTAATTCCCATCTTCTCTCTCCTTTAGGATGCCAGGAGTGTCTTGACCAGGTACGTGCCTCACCCTTTCTAGAGGGGATGGTTGTCCCCCACACAGTGTCACACAATGGACAGGAATGGGGGAGCAGGAGGGGTTGTCCTCTCTACCAGGGTCCCCAGTGCTCAGGGTGAGGAAGAAGCTGGGGAGAAGATGGCCCTGAGGTGAGATCACGTGCCCACCACCTCCTCCGTTCAGCTGGAGGAAGCCAATATCCACCACTGAGGAGGTCCAGAGCAAGCGTGTGTCCTCCACAAGGACACTGGGACCACTGGTATGCCCAGCAGTATCTCAACTGACTCAACCTCATGCTTGGGGAGAAACAAGCTCACCCGACAGCTTTTCTAAGCAGGGTTTCTACGTAACTCGTTCAGCACAGAAGGAATACAAAAAGTCTTCCCCTTCCAGGTGTGAAGCAAGGACTTGCCAGCAACTGACAGAGGAGTTTCCCAGAATGGAAAAGAGACTGAAGGATTTATCTCAGAAAAACATCGTTCTGAACGAAGCCCTGAGGAAATTCAAAGGTATAAAGGAAGGGGAAAATCTAAATGCACTTCCGCAGCTGGAAAGGAGTGGACACTAGCCAGTTACCAGCATAAAGCCCCGGCTAAGAAATGCTAACGATGACTCAATAACCCTCCTATCTAGGGCTGGAGCTGGAAAAGGGGGGGGGGGGGGGGGGGGGGGGTAACTGCGTTCCCAGGCATATTTGCACACGCGTCCGAATGCTTGAGTGATGTGAAGGACTAGAGCAAGCTTCTCCCTTTAGCCATACGAAGGAAATGAATCAAAATCTTGGTTCCAGTCCTATTTAAACCAGCTGGGCTGTAGGTAACATCTAGCCATCCACGAGAGAGTCGGCATGAAAAGTCAATGCACTGCAAACGGATGGTGGTATATACATAGATAAGCCCTGAATCAGCTATTTTGAGACCCTTCTCCATGTTCACATAACTGTCCCATTCCCTCCTCTGATCTCCCATTAGTAATTTGTGCAGTCAACTCTGATTTAAAGAAATATCCTCGTAAAGCTGGTCACACTGGGTTTGAAAGTCCATCTGTCCATGAGCTGGACTTGTTCACCTGGTGATTTTGTTTGTTTTGCAAGGGGAGAAGCGCACCTCCTCATATTTACCCATTTCTAATACACTCCCTCTCCCCCATAAGCAAACTAACAGCACTTCTCTCCTCCTCTGTCCTTCCAGAGAGTCTCCCAGTTGAACTGGATGTGCAATGGGGTAAGTCACCGGAGACTGGAGGTATACGGGGGTGAAAAAGGGGACCCAAGCGAGAAAAGACAGCAAAAGCAGGGAATTCACACTTTCCTGGCGGGTTGGCAAGATGAGTTTCTATTCCCCTTTGACTGGAATTAAAAATCACTAGAGCCTTTAAGTAGATCTGTATGACATATTTCATGGAGAAAGCCTTTACCAAGCAGCTTTAGTCAGGCCAAGATTTCAACCCTGGAAAGAAACAGGAGGGTGCAGATGGAGAGAAATATCCATCACCTTCCCTCTGACGTGCTGTTTTTCTTCTCTCGTGCTTTCCTTCCCATCAGCAAACGTGACTCTGGATCCAGACACAGCAAACCCCCACCTCATCCTGTCCGAGGACCGGAGGAGCGTGAGGTGGGATGAAACGCCCCAGAATTTGCCCAGCAATCCCCAGAGATTTGATACCTACTGCTCCGTGTTGGGTTGCGAAGGCTTCGTGGTGGGGAGGCACTACTGGGAAGTGCAGCTGGGGAGCACGGGATTTTGGGCTGTGGGGGTGGCCAGAGACTCTGTGTGGAGGAAGGGTTGGATTAACCTCGACCCTTCCCAGGGGATTTGGGCTGTTGGGCTCTCCCCCATCTGTGGGGACAGGTTTCAAGCTTTCACCTCCTTCGAGACAGTTCAGCCTCTGAATGGGAGGCCAAGGACTATCCGGGTCTCTCTGGATTACGAGAAGGGACACGTGGCTTTCTTTGATGCCGATAACAAGACCTTGGCTTTTGCTTTTCCTCCAACTTCTTTCAACGGAGAGAAAATCCTGCCTTTCTTCTGGGTTTGGGAGTCCAGGATCCAGCTGGCTCCCTGAGACAGCATGGGCAGCAAGATGGACATTACACGCTCTGGACAAGCCTTTGGTTTGATCCAGGAAACCAAACTGCGACTCTATGGATGGCAAAGAATAAAGTGGAGCAAATGAGTCCTGGCGTCCACTTTGAATCTCATTCTCATGGGGCTTTCAAGAGCAGCAGATTGAGAAGGGATCACCTTGGACAGACCTCTGGATTTTTTTAGCATTTGGGTACTCTCCAAGATTTTGCTAGGGAATATCACCCTGGGACAAGCAGGAAAATGAAGCCTATAATGTGTGCAACAGCCCCCAGAACACCGATTTCACTGCTTTAATCCCTTCTACTCCTCTCCCATCCTTTCCAGTTTTTTCTTACCTTGACATCCAACAATGTTGACTGTTGACATTCAACAGTGATGTTTCTGCGGGGCTGAAGATGCTGGCTCTGGTTCCTGGATTAGTTAGTAGAAAGGAAAAGAGGATACCACTGGATTAAGTGTAATATCTGCTGCTTTCCCACCAAGACGACCTACGAGCCAAAAGCCTCACAGTATTGGCAAGAACATTCACATTTTTAAGGCTTTGGTGCTTGTGGTGGGTTGACCCTGGTTGGATGCCAGGTGCCCACCAAAGCCACTCTGTCATTGCCCTCCTCAACTGGACAGGGGAGACAAAATATAACAAAAAGCTCGTGGGTTGAGATAAGGACAGGGAGATCGCTCAGCAATTACTGTCATGGGCAAAAGAGACTCGACTTGGGGAAAATCAGTTTAATTTATTGCCAATAGAAACCGGGTAGGGTAATGAGAAATGAGGCCAAATCTTAAAGCACCTTCCCCCCACCCCTCCCTTCTTCCCAGGCTCAGCTTCACTCCCCAGTTTCTCTCCCGCCCAGCGGTGCAGGGGGACGGGAATGGGGGCTGGGGTCAGTTCATCACCCATCTCTGCTGCTCTTCCTCCTCAGGGGAGGACTCCTCACCCTCCTCCCCTGCTCCAGCGCGGGTCCCTCCCACGGCAGACAGTCCTCCACAAACTGCTCCAGCCTGGGTCCTTCCCAGGGGGTCCCAGCCTCCTCCGGGCACCCACCTGCTCCGGCGTGGGCTCCTCCCCGGGTGCAGGGCAATCTCTGCTCCGTGCCTGGAGCACCTCCTCCCCTCCTCCTGCACTGACCTTGGCGTCTGCAGAGTCCTTCCTCTCGCATATTCTCACTCCTTGCTCCAGCTGCTGTTGGTGTCCTGGGCTTTTTTTTTTTCCCCCCCTTTAATACATTATCCCAGAGGCGCTACCACCATCACTGATGGGCTCAGCCTTGGCCAGCAGCAGGTCCATCTTTGAGCCGGCTGCATTGGCTCTATCAGACATAGGGGAAGCTTCCAGCAGCTTCTCAGAAGCCCCCCCCGTAGCCCCCCGCTACCAAAACCTTGCCGCACAAACCCACTACAGTGTTGAACCCCGTGGATTTCAGCTGCATTTCTCCGAGTTGTGGGGTGGGAGAAATCAGAGGTTGGAGGAGTGAAGATGAACAGAAAGAGCTTGAACTCTGCCTTTTTGCAATTTATATATATACATTTGGGTCAGGAAGCTTAGCATGCAATTTTATATAATGTTTTTATATGCAAAATGACCGTATTAAAGTGTCTTTCTATATTTCAAGGGCTGTTTTGTCTTTCTTGTTAGAGAGGAACTGGGAAAATGGTGGTGTGCTGCTACCAGCATGGCAAACCCTGGTGGCATTGCTACCTTCTCTTGACCTGTTTCTTGTAAAGCTCAAACGAAAACACTTAACGAAGCCTTTCTTGCTTCATCACAGTGGGGATGAGAGGGAATAGCAATGACTCTTCCTGCTTCTGTGCCTGAAAACCAGCTGCACTGGAAACCGGTTAAAAGGAAATGGCAAAGGAATGGTGCTGGAAAGAAAGAACAACAATTTTTGAAAGTAAGGACATTGAAAGAGCAGGAAAAGGAAGGAAAAGCATCAAGTCCAGACTCTCAGCTATGTCGCTGCAGATCAGAGAAGCCTGCTGGGACCTTGCAAGGTCTTGGAGGCACCAGCAATCTCCAGGGACAGTGAGCATCTTTGATCCATAGCAGTCTTTGTAGGGTGTTAGTCTGATGTCCCACCTTACCCCAAGGGCAAAGCTGAAGTCCCAGGGGTCAGGAGTGGCAAAAATTTCTTCTGAGAGCCAGGAAGGCCCTGCCCTGCAGCGAGCTGTACATTTGAACCCTTAGGGTCACCCAAGAGATGTTACAGTCCTCCCAAACAGCTCTACAGATGGTGTCCTGGAGGGTGCTGAGGTCCTTCCCAAGCCCTGGCCAGGTCCTGTCACTCCTGATATCTCAGAGGCATTTTTCAGCCAGTGGTTGTCTCCCACCCCAGCTGCACCACAACCTCTCTTAGGTGCTAGCAGGGTGTGAAGCTCCTGTTCTAGCTGCTGTTGAGCCACCAAATCCACAGGTCTCCAGTGATTCAAAGGACAGGCTTTGGACACTGAAAAATCCCAGTGCCTTTGGGAAAGGCTAAAAATAGGATGGGCATCTCCAATTCTTTTCCTCCCCAGCTGTCTAACTGCTACTTCCCAGCACCGGCAGAGTGATATAAATAAATATATTGCCTAAAGCCCTGCAATTGGTTTAACCCATTGCTTAGAATCAGGAGGAGAAACCTCTCTCCTTCCTGATAATTCAAAAGTGAAACAAACTTGGTCACTCTCCATGGCAGCCAGAAGGTCTGTGGAGAGCCTCAAAGATGAAGCCTCCTGCTCTGTCTGCCTGGAACTTTTCCAGGACCCCGTGTCCATCCTCTGCAGGTATAGCTTTTGCCCGGCGTGCGTTGCTCAGAACTGGGAAGGATTGACCACCAACTTCTCCTGCCCCCGGTGCAGGGAGATGGTGCCCCAGCAGAGCCTCTGACCCAACCGGGAGTTGGCCAACATCATTGAAGGAGCCAAGAGCTTGAACCTGCCACCAGTCACAGAGGTGGAAGGATGGGAGAACTTGTGCAAGGAGCACCAGGAAGCCCTGAAGCTCTTCTGCAAAGATGAGGAAAGGCTTATCTGCGTGGTGTGCGACAGGTCCAAGGTGCACCGTAACCATTCTGTGGTTCCCATGGATGAGGCCGCCCAAGAGTTTGTACTGAGGGGTTTTTGGCCACATTGATGCACAAAGGGCCAGAAGTTCCTGCTGTTGCTGCTCTTGATGGGTGCAGATACCTGTATAGCCTTTGGGCTGTGGGATAAACCACCTGTGGACTCACCCATCCTTGTCTCTTGATACCAACTCTTGAGGTGGCATTCCCTGTCCTGAGGAAGACGTGGATGTGGGAGCACCACACTCTTGAGAACCAAGGGCTCATCTCCCCCAGGGTTCAGCCAGGAGCAGAGGCTTGGGGACGAGTGAGAAACATGCATATGATTCCTCACCACCACGATCCCCGTGTAACCTTTTAACCTCACGATTTGCAACGCCAAGGCGTTTACTGAGCCTCATGAGGGTTTGTTTATCCAGCAGCCATAAATGGCTCTCTCCTCCAGGATGTGGGTCCCTTATCAAGATCAGCTATGCTGAAGACCAGTAGGGGAGGAGAGGAGAAAAAAAAAAAAATCCTCAGCCCTTCTCCTACCCCACAGCTCCCTGAAATCTCCCTGACCTTGGTTTAAAAAAAAAAAAAAAAAAAAGGGAGGTTAATAGCTTTGAAACAGTCATGGGTGTCACAAAACTTTCCCAACACTTACTTCAAGAGCAGTCAAGAGTTCCCCATTGTTTCTGCTGAGCATGAGTTATGCCAAAATCCACAAGATTGCAACCGTGACTGAATTTCCAAAGAAGTTGACTCTCATCCTCCCCGATCTTTACCCTCAGCTCCTTATTTTTATATATATATATATTTTTAATTCTAAAAGCTTTACATCAATTACTGAGACTAATCTAAGAAAAAAAAACATTTTTCAGTTGAAGGTGTTATTTCTCCCAGCTAAACGGCCACGCTCACAGCAAAATGCCATCCTCCAGAGACTGAAACTTTCTTGCATCAGCAGCAGATGCAGGTGCCAGACCCAGCTGTCTCCTGCTGCTGCGGACCAGCTGGTGTTAGATGTGAAAGCTCTTCAGCTGGCCTGCTTGCAATCTGGAATGAAGCCCGCTCTAATTTTGCATCGAGCTTTTTATTTTTTTCCCCCTCTTGGCTTCACCCCTCACGAGGTACTTTCCAGCACTGATGCCTCTGCAGGCAGCTCAGGCCAACCTGAAATCGGTTTCTTCCTGCAATAGAGAAGCTAGAAAGACCCAGAATGGGTTTCAAGCCAGCTGTGGACCAGAAAGCACCGCTGGTGTTGCAATAGCAAAGAGCCTACCTCCGATGCCAGCCAACGATTCCATTAAACAAGGGAATTATTTCTTTCCTCTCAGGAACAAATTCAGACCCAACTACAGCTTCTGAAATTAGAGCAAGAGGCACTTCAGTCTTCCATGGAGGACAGAGAAGACAGAGTCCAGGACTACCCTGTAGGTGCCCATCAGTTTTCCTTGGCAGAGGATGAGGGAAAAAAAGGAGGAACATCTCCTCTTCCTCTCTCCCATGGGTGGGTGATGCTCAAGGGGTGTGGGGAAGGGAGAGTGGGTTTATATCTTCCCCAAATGCATCTTTTTGGTGGATCCCACTAATGCACGACCCACCATTGACTCATGATGCTCTTATCCAGCTCTCTCCTTTACCTGCTTTGGCTTGCCCTTGGTAGAAGAGGACAAAAGCTGAAAAGCAGAAAATTGTGACCAAACATAAGCAGCTGCACAAGTTCCTGGAGGAGCAGGAGTCCTTTTTGCTGGCCCAGCTGGACACAGAGTTAATGAAGGCACATGAAGAAATCCTCACCAGGCTTTTGGAGGAGACTGCAAGCCTGGGCACACTGACTGAGGAGATGGAGAGGATATACCAGCACCCAGGCTGTGAACTGTGAAGGTGAGACCCCCAAACTTCCCAAAATTGCTGTGAAGGGACTGGTTGAGCACCAGCTTGGTCTCCAGCTCTCAGTTTTGTACCCCAACATGGTAAAAGACAGACTTCATTGCAGTGGGACCCTGGTACTCCAAGGGGAGGTATTCCAGGTCACTACGTCTTTTTTTCTCTCTCATCTAGGACATCAAAACCACCTTGAGCAGGTATGTGGTCCTTCACATATCAAAATTTCACCACAATAGAGCAGCTTTGTGGCAGGATACTGGGAGAAATCATGTAGGGACAGGTTGACCCATCTGCAATATAGCCTTTGGACTTGACTGAGGACACTGGGGTTTGGAAGGAGGGCCCTTCCTCTCTACTTAATTAATGATAAATTCATACACGTACTGGCACCGACAGCTCAGGCACCCAAATGAGCTGAACTAGGAGGCCAGGGCTCCATTTCCAAAGGGCACAGGTTCCTGCACTCTCACAGTGAACATCTGGTGGAGGCATGTTGGGGAAGACTCTTAAGCCGACGCTGAAGAAATAGGTCAGCGTAACAAAAATGAGCATCATCCTGGAACAAGTTGTCAAGGTGCAGCAAGAATCATAGAATCATTTAGGTTAGAAAAGACCTTGAAGAGCATCCAGTCCAACCGATAACCCAACACTACCAAGTCCACCACTAAACCAGTTAAGGGGAGAGGAATAATTTCATGTTTCCTGGCTTGGTGGCTGGATTAGTTTTTGATGAAAGTAAAAACTAGGAATCATTAAGGTTGGAAAGGAGCTCTAAGATCATCATTCCAACCATCAGCCCAACACCCCCATGCCCACTAAACCATGTCCCAAGTGCCACCTCTACCCGTTTTTTGAACACTTCCAGGGATGGGGACTCCACCACCTCCCTGGGCAGCCTGTTCCAATGCTTGACCACCCTTTCCGTGAAGAAATTTCTCCCAATATCCAACCTAAACCTCCCCTGGCGCAGCCTGAGCCCATTTCCTCTCGTCCTATCGCTTGTTACTTGGGAGAAGAGCCCAACACCCACCTCACTACACCTTCTTTTCAGGGAGTTGTAGAGAGAACTGCACACAACCTTACAGGGAGTGGAGACACCACCAGCCATAGCCCCATTCCATGTACCCAAGCAAGGAGACCCAAGCAGGGCTGGGAAGAGCAGCTCAGAGCATCAGGCAGGTCCATGGGCAGAAGGCAGGGCTGGGGGCAAGCCAAGAAGGCAGCCCACGGGGTGGATCTGCAGGGTCTGCAGCCATGCACGCGTTCTCCTCCAGAGCAGCTTGCAAAAGGGCCAAATGCTTCAGGGCTGAGCTCAAATAGAGCCCCTGGGCCATGGGTGGGGGCGTGGGGGTCCCAGGTGGGCCTGCTCAGGGATGTTAATTCCCATTAGGACCCTGACACAACCACCTCGTCCTTTCACAGCTGCAGCAAATCAATAAACATCTACAAGGGTGATGTGTGATCATGTCGTGTAATTTGCTGTCTAAGATGTGCGATACGGTGCACATCCATCATCTTCCCTCCGCTAATTCTCCCCACTGACTGCTGATAAAACGTTGAGCAGCCAACTACAACCAGGCGTAAATACGTCCCCTCTTTCCTTCCAGGTGCGAGAGGGAAATGTTCTCGCAGCCACTTGATATTTCCCCTGAGGTGGGAAAGAAATTCTATGATTTCACAGAGAAAACCGCAGTCATCAAGGAGGCTGTGGAGAAATTTCAAGGTACCATGCGCAGGTCCAGAAAGGAAAATGTTATCGTGCTTCTTGGTGGGGAGGGATGGAGTGAAGCCACGTGAAAGAAATGCATCCCGGTTGTTGAATGAGGGATTTTTTTTTTCAAGCTCCAATAACGAGATTGCAAATGAGCAGCAAGTGTTAGTCTGATATTGCCTGCCTGCTGCCGCTGTTGCCTGTTGCATTGGGTCACACGTATTTCACATTAACTACGTGGAGATAGCGTCTTGCTGCTCTCCCGTGCTCCTCATCGCAGATGTGCTCCAATGCGTTGTTGTATTCGTTTTCTTTGCAGCAGCCCCTCTGTGCATGGGTGAATTTCATACGTGTAGCCCTGTTTTCCTCCTCCCCCTCCTCAAGTTTCTCTACGTTCCCCCAAGCTTGTTCCTGACTCCTGATTTTTGCAGAAATCCAGAATCAGACCAATTTTTCTTTCTGCCCCTCACATTTTTCTCTTTCCTTGAGGCGTATTGGACTTCAAACTTCCTTTAACAAGTAAGCAAACCAAACACGTGCCCAAGCAATCCAGCATATTAAATAAAAAAAAATACAGTAAAAATACAGCCTTCAGTTTAGTGGCCTGTTGCTGTCTGCCTTGTACTGGGAAGCCCCAAACTGGTCCCAGTACCCAGCTATGGCCTCACACGTGCTGATGGAGGGGAGCAATCCCTCCCCTCGCCACTCTTGCTAACGCAGCCCCGTATGGGATTGATATCTTTGGTGCATGGTCCCACCGCTGACTCATGGACAACTTGTCACCCCCCTCCCCAGACCCCAAAGTCCTGTTCCATGGTTGGTCCTGGTGCAAGAGGGAATCCCACCCTGAGTTTCATGAGATTTCTCCCCAACCACTTCTCCAGTCTGCCCTGGTCCCACTGAAGAGCAGCCCTGCCCTCCAGGCTCCTATCTGCTAACTCACATCTGGCTCGGAAAGTCAACTGAACCGAAACCAGTGGGAGGCTGGCAGGAGGCGAGGAGGAAGCGTCGCGCCTGCTCGCCCTCTTCTTGCTCCTCTTCGAGCCTCCCGTGCCGCCATTTCGTGGCTTTAAGGCTGGGGGTTGATTCCCCCCATTTGCAACGAGAAAAATGTCCGAGCCAGAAGAAGGAACGTCCTCCTCTTCTTCCTGCAAAGCGAAGCTCATTTTATCCTATCCCAGAGGTAGGCTGGGAAGAGCCATGGCTACACAGAGCTCGGCGGAAAACCTGTACAGCGAAGCCTCCTGCTCCATCTGCCTGGGTTATTTCCAAGACCCCGTCTCCATCCACTGCGGCCACAACTTCTGCCGGGTATGCATCACCCGCTGCTGGGAAGGGCTGGAGGCGTATTTCTCCTGCCCGCAGTGCAGGCAGACGGCTTCGCAGAAGAGTTTCCGTCCCAGCAGGGAGCTGGCAAATATCGCTGAAATCGCCAGGCAGCTGAGCCTGCAGGCAGGAGGAGGAGCAGAGAGATGGGAGAACTTGTGCAGGCAGCACGAGGAGGCTCTGAAGCTCTTCTGCAAGGAGGACCAGCAGCCCATCTGCGTGGTGTGCGACAGGTCCCGGGCTCACCGCTTCCATGCTGTGGTCCCCATTGAAGAAGCTGCCCAGGAATATAAGGTAAAGCCCGGGGATGTGCTTGCACCTCCCCACCTCACGGAAAAAAAACCCTTCCCAGGGGCAAAGTGCAGCCGCTCAGGTGCATCCGCTCTCCGCGCACCTCCGTGGCGCAGCTGCGAAGGGGGATCTTTGGGTGTCACTTACCCACGTGCTTCCTGTTTGCATTTTATTGCATGGACGTTTGTTTTTCACAGTGTTCCTATCAGGGCTCTTCCCCCCGCCCCCTCGCTTCAATTTATTCATCTTTGCCAACAGCTTGGGAGAAATTAAAAAAAATATCCTGTTAGCCTTTTTCCTCTTTGAACTTTGCTATTGACTCAACTATACTGAAATACTGACAATCATAAATATGCAAAACATGTAAAAATGCCCAAGAATTCCTTTTTTTTTTTTTAAACATGGTTACACCAGTTATTGAGGGCAATTTTGCATATTTGTTCTCCTATTCACGGTTTCTTTAGTTTCAAATACAGAGAAATAAGTTTTTCCTCTCTCTTCCCCTTCTCTGCTCCTTTTCTGTTTTCCTGCTGATCCAAACCTGTTTCTCATCATCTTTCTCACCAAAAAGTCGAGCACTTGGCAGAGCTTGTGCAAACGCAGTGCAACATTGTGCAGCGTTAGGAGGAACTCCTTGCTGCAAGATGTTGCTGATGCTGAAGGTTTCTGCGGGTTCAAAAAGCACTTATATAAAGGCACGCTAAATAAATCCATGGGGGGTTATTAAAAAAAGAGATATTTTTCCCCGAGACACCCATTTCTCGAGGCTGTGAGTGTTTTTGAGGGAAATCTCACGACGCGCTTATCTTGCCCTTACACGCTTCCCTGGACATGGGCTATTGATTGCTGTTGGTGTTTTGCTCTTCTGCAGAATTTTTCCCCGCGCTTGCAGGTTGCATTTTCTTTGCACAGATCTTCAGAAGATCGTAGGTTGGTTTTGGACTTTCCTCTTCCAGCTTTGCTCCTTGCAGAGGAGCCAGTGTTTAGGCAAAGCCTCTCGCATCTAAGGGGAGGGCAGAAGTAATTTTAGTAGAGAAAAAAGATTTTTCTCAGCTCCTCCAGGAACATCTTTTCTTTTTCCTCAGGAAAAAATCCAAGGCTGCCTACAGGCTTTAAGGGAGGAGAGAGAAAAATACCTGGAAAGCAGAAAAAATGGAGTAAGGAAGAGCCTGTACCTGGTAGGTGCCCTCCAGCACGATCCTGGGGGACCGTGGGTCTCTCCACCCACCCCAGCACTGCTGGGGTATTTTGAGACCAGATCTTGCACGTTTGGTTTGCAGAGTGTTGTGCCGTTTGCTCTGGGCACCGGCCAACCCTGTGTTTATCCAACTGGGGTTTCGCATCAGCTGGAGCCTGCACTGGGGAGATAACATTGCACCTCCTCTGCCAGGGAGCCGGTGGGGGCAGATGGCCCCCAGCCTGGTGTAGAGAGATGGGCTGGAAGGTTTTTTTTTTCCCCCTAAACTCTATGAATCTCCCTCTTCTAGAGCCCAGTTGAGGTTGTATCTTTTGGTTCTGCTTCCAGGCTAAGCCTCCTAAATTCCCTGCTACTACCTAAATTCCCAGCAAGATGGTTTGCTGTTAAATTCACCCTTGTATTGACCGAATATCACTGAGGCCATGGTATTCCAAGACCAACCTGGTGACCTTGAAGCACTAATCTGTTTTTCTTGGGCATGGTGGGATTTTTCTGTAGCCCCCCCATCATCTCCTGCCCATCTTGCAGGGCTTATCCTGAGGCTACTGTGATTCCTTCTGCAAAGGTCTGGGGTTGTTCCAGCCCAACAGACTTTTGTCAGCCTCAGAGATGTGACACTAACAGAAACTGGAGTGATGCAAAAATAAGCCACGAAGGAAGTTTTTGCCAGTATTTCAGGTGCTAGAGTTGTAGAGAGGTTGCGCCATACCTTTTGCTGCATGGGGAGGTCTCCTGCCCCTCTTTCATCCCCTATGCCCTCATCTCTGATCCTGGCAGGAGAAAACCAAAAGTGAAGGGAAGAAGATAGTGTGTGAATTCGAGCGATTGCATCAATTTTTGAAGGACCAAGAGCGCCTCCTCCTGACCCAGCTGGCAGACCTGGACCGGGCCATCACCAGGGTCCAGGAGGAAGCAATGGCAAAGGTCTTGGAGGAGATGTCTCACCTCGACACCCTGATCTGGGAGATGGAGGGGAAGTTCCAGCAGCCGCCAAGCCAATTCCTGCAGGTGAGAGCCCAAAGCATCAGAGCTGGTGGGGAAAGGAGGGATGGAGCAAAGCCTGAGACCTGGGAGCACAAATTCAGCCCCATGGGAACTCCCTGGTGTCTTCCAGCATTGCTGCAGGTGGGATCATCACATGCTTAAGGGCCGCCTTCGCTACTGCATTGCCATAAAAATATGTAACTTTTGTTAGAAGACAACACGTGTTGTTCCTCTTCCCCAACTGTCTCTCCTCTCTCTTCCCTCATTTAGGGCATCAGAAGACTCTTGAATAGGTAACGTGGTTCCTTCTCACTTTCCCCACGCTCTGATGCTTGGAGAGGTCTGGATGCCACCTGGGTAAATCCTGAGGTCGGGGTTTCAAACCCGATGGATGCAGTCGATAGCTCAGCTCCCCACAATGGTGCTTTGCATTCAGAAACGTCCGTTCAGCGACTGCCTGGGGGAAACAAACTACGAAGAAGCAGGGCAGGGAAAAGGGGGATTTTATTTGCTCCTGGATAAGTATCCTCAGCCCATCCCATAGCTTCTTCTGGATTATTTAATGAGAACAAAATGAGCAATCAAATATATCACACATGTTTTTTGCCCTCTTTGCAGTTGTGAGATGATGAAGTTCGACCCTCCGGTGGAGATTTCCTCTGATCTGGAAAGAAGACTTGAGGACTTTGTTCAGAGAAACGTCCTCGTGAGAGGCATGCTGAGGCAATGCCAAGGTACTGAGCATGGTTAGGAGAGGGTACGTTGCCTTGCGTGCCTGATATCTGGGAGAAACTGGGTTCTTGTGTGCTGGCTGCTAATGCAAAACCCACCTCGTAACTGTTGTAAATAAATACAGCTGAAAGTTTTAACCACGGAAGGACATTGACAGTTTTTCCTGGGGCAAAAATAGTTGGGAAGTGGAGAGGAGAGAAAAACAAGCTCAGCAAAGGAGTCTCCTCTCCCATGTGAAAAGCAAATTCAAACAGAGCTGCTGCTGTGGTTGTTCCCATCACTTCCAAGCTGGTGGGAAAATGAAAGTTCATGTGGGTACCAAGCCAGGGAGGGGATGCTGCACCAGGGGGAGAAATCTGTTGCAGTGTCTCTTGGAGAGGAGTTTAGCTTGGCCAGGAGGTTCATCTCCCCTGGCTTTGGGAGAGTTGTAGAGCTATCGCAGCATCAATACCTGCACCAGAGCAAGCCAACCCAGAGCCTTTGCACCAGGCCAAGCCCTCACACCCTCGATATTTCCCCTCCCAAGTCTCCCGTTAGCTGTGTTGCCTCCCCAGCCTGCGTGATAAAGCTAAGCTGCAGCCGGTTTGTCCGACACATAAACCTGATACCGTGAAATCTCTCTCCTCTTTAGACAGCCTGATGTTTAAATTGCAAGAGCCAAGTAAGTCGATGGTAGTGGGTGGGAGAGACTGGGTTTTTGGTTTGTGGAAGATATCCCCATAGGAAAAAAAATCAATGCAATCCCCCAGGGAGAGGAAGGGAAGGGTGATGGTATCCTGATGTTGATGATCCTGGCGTATCCAGGGGCTGAGATATGGTCCTGACAAAGCCCAATGCCCCTCTGGGACCCAAGGGAAAAGAACACCTGAGAAAAGCATTTGCGCTTCCCCTTCCCTCCCCACGCGTTTCCCACCATCCCCTCCCCATGCCTCCTCTGCTCCATGCTTTGTCCTCTCCCCCTTCTCCTTCCACCCAGGGGCATCTCTGCTGGGGGACCCCAAGGCTAGTGCCAGCCCCAGACCTGCCCATGCCCCCCATGAAGCACCCAGAGCTGGGAAAAGCAGGAGAGCGGGGCTGCTCCCAGATGCTGGGAGGAAAAGAAACATCTCCAGCCTCTCCTGGGGCCAAGCCCTACCTGCAATACTCTGGTTCTCCCTTGTCCTGCAGCCAACGTGACCCTGGACCCCACCACGGCTCACCCCAACCTTCACCTCTCCGAGGACCGAAAACAAGCCACGGGCCAGCTGATGCAGCAGGACCTCCCGGACAACCCAGAGAGATTTGACTTTGAACCCTGCGTGCTGGGCTGCGAGGGCTTCATCTCGGGGAGGCATTTCTGGGAGGTGGAAGTGGGGCAGGGGGGTGTCTGGGCCCTGGGGGTGGCCCGAGCATCCATCAAGAGGAAGGGACCCATAAGCCTCACCCCCAAGGAGGGGGTCTGGGCACTGGAGGCTTATCACTCTCTCACATCCCCCCGTGCCAACCTGCGCCTGAACCCACTTCCCAGGAGGATACGGGTCTCCTTGGACTACGAAGGAGGGCGGGTGGCATTTTTCAGCGCAGATGATGATGCTTCCATCTTGGTTTATACCAGAGCCTTGTTCAACGGGGAGAGGGTCTACCCCTGGTTCAAGATGGGGATAGGGGCTCGTTTGCAAGAAATCACCCAAACCCCACCCTCAGAGGACCAGTCAGTGACCAGGCAGCTGATGTCCCCTCTGGACTGGGTAGGATTCAGGTGTCCCCTCCGAATCTGTGCTTGAGATAGCCGTCAATCAGACCTTAACGAAAGGGACACCTCCTGCCTGATATGCCAGCTGTTTGCTGTGGTTGCTCAGAGCATCTCACCGAGAGAACTTGCTGCTCCTCTCCCGTGTCCATCTCCATCGGGAGCTTTGGGATGGCACCCGTACAGCAAGGATGGGGAGATGGGACACTGGCAGGAAGCAGTGAGGAGAAAGGATCAGCCGGGATGAGGCGATGGAGTCAGCTCATCAGAAGGAAGGGAACATCGAGGGGTCGATCAAGGATGGAGAGCACTCAGGACTTTCAAACGTGTGGTCTTTTTAAATTTATTTTGCCTTTAACAGGCTGAATCCTCCTGTTTCTATCTCTTTCCAAAGCGTTTTCTTTCTGACATCAATTGCAAGGCAGATCCAGAGTCTGCTCTGCCAAGGGAGGTGGCCTTTCACTACAAACTGGCTTGGTTTGGGGAGCTGGTCTCTGTCTCTGTCTGCATTTCTGATATTCATTTTAAGTAAAAGAACATTTTGTTTTGCCCTCTCCACTTTCTGCCTTGCTATGGATGTATTATTCTGGATTTCTTAGCTTTTGGGTCAGCAAGATTAAGAAAAGCTGCACAGGATGGGGACGCCTTGCTTACCTTTCCACCTTCACGTGGTGGACCTCCAGTCATTCAAGCCCCCTTTGCAGGCAGTGAAGGGAAACAAACCCACGTGGAATGCAATTTTCCACACCATTATACACGTCCAGCTTCCTGGATAACTCCCAAGAAAAGCCTGTTTCTCCCTGTTGGCTGTTCAGGAGGGACAAGATGGGCTAAATTGTACCAGAGGCTCCTGTAGCTAGGCTGGTTAGATATTCCTTGACTATAAAAGCAGGTGGAGTCGATAGGTGGAATACAAGTTCTGGTGTTTTCGCCTAACTCACCTGCATTGATTCCCTCAAAATCTGCTGATTTTCTTCAGAGGAAACCTGAAAGAGGAAGAGGCATCGCTGAAATAAATACACGTTATTGATTATAGAACCGAGAAGAGGAAGCAGAAGCGAGAGTGGGAGGGAGCGGGTGATGTTGGGCTCAGAATAACAGACAAGATATGAATGGACCGCCTGTGATGGAGCCCCATCTCACCATCCCCATGGGTCCCACTGAGGGACAGCTGGTATTTTGGTGCTGCTTTTTGTCACGCTGTCACGTCTCCCCTCCATCCACGCTCCTCAGCCCGGTGCATCGCTGTCGCTTGGTCCCATCAGTTGGGAAGCACGGGGGATGCCACCGCAGGATAGACGTCTGCTTTCTGCAAAGCCAACCTGCAATCGCTGCAGGAGCTCAAGCATGAGGATTTATTAAAAAAGAGCAATCAGGGCTACTGGGAAAGACTTGTGCAAAAAGCCTTGAGTATTTTTTGCTCTTTCTCCCATCTCATCCCCTTTCCCTTTGCCACATCTCTGACAGGGAAGAGTGTGATCCTATGTGTCACCTTGTATGTTGGGTCCGTGTCCTGACACCGATTCAAGCCCAGCTGGGAAAGGCAGAGCAGAATACGAATAGGCAGGCTGTCAGTGCAGGAAGGACCAGAAAAGAAAACGTGGGTGAATCAGGGGAAAAAGCTCTTGAGCTGTTCTGCAAGGACACATTTGTGGGTTGTTGGAGGGCCCCAAGCCATTGTGGTCCCACCACGCTCCTCTCAGAGGCACCTGCTGAGAAACACAAGACACAAAACCCCAGTAAGACTCGGTGCTTTCCTTGGAGGTAGAGATTGATGTTTTTCTGACTCGTTCAGGGCCACAAGTTCCCTCCATGTCTCTGATCCCCATCCATCTCTCTCCCAGGGTGCCCCTTCACTCTAGAAATCTGCAATGCAGATATCTCCACCCCAGCCGGTTTTCCAGGCTCTGTAGACACTTTCAGGGTGCGACTCATTTGCCCAAACGTAGGCACCTAATTTTGAGATGAAAGGAGCTGTGCCCTAGGCTCTGCCGACGGTGTGGAACCACTTTCCATGGAAGAACAAAGCAGCCCAGCTCAGACCAAGGTGTCTCATTAGATGCCGACATTGACTCGGTTGCACCCACCTCCTGCGTCTGGCAGGACAGATTGCCTCCCAACCTGCTCACTCCAGGCCATGCTTCCCTGGGAAGTGGTTGCAGGGCGTTTGCTTCCAGTCCTGCTGTTCCCGGACTGAGCGACTCCCCTGCGGCTCTTCCTGATGGGAACAGTTCGCTGGAAATGAGATTTGCTTCTCCAAATCTGGCCAAGTGATTGCAGCTCGGAAAGTTACCTCAGTCGGTAGCTCTTCAGCTGGGTCACAGCGACCCTGTCTCTAAAACTCCCAGTTGCTGCCGTGCAAAAAATATATATATTTAGCCATGGAGCTTAACAAAGGAGCAGTGGGTTAGAAATGGCTTCAAAACATTTCCCTGTGAGCTCAGAGCCAGGAGAGTGTTTCTTGGAGGGCACGTAGTGATGGGCGGCTATAGGCACATTTGTGGCAGGGGTCCCAAGGACCCCAACTTGTGCCCCTTTATGTGCATTGAGTTGCAGCCCCTCTTCCAGCACCTACAAGGTTCTGGTGGCACGTTTCCCTCCCTGTTTTCTTACGCTTTCCCCATCTATGGTCCCACCAAGCCTCAAGAGCTCCTCACCCTCCTGGCAGCCTGAAAGTCTTTTGCCTCCAGCCCTTTCCTTTTCCCTTGGATGGTTTTGCCTAGTGCCCAGCCCTAAAAGGAGAGGGTCAAAAGCGGTGAGGTGACAGCCCTCAGCAGCTCCCCAGAATAAAAAGCTGGAAGATTGACAAGGGAGAAACGTGATGCTCCCAGCAGATCAGGCCAAGGCTGTCACCACCTCCTGCCCAGAAGACATGGCACGAAGAGCTGACTCGCAGGCTCAACGCATCCGTGCCGCAGTTTTACCCAGGACTGGGAAAGAACAGGAAGGGAAAGATCCAGCCCCATCAAAGGGATAAAAACAACAGGTTTTTTTAGTTTGCTTCGGAAGAACTTCAGGTGGATATTCAGTTTTCCGAAGGAAGAGAGAGAAGGTCTCCGAGGGAGGACAGCTACCCTGGAGTGCAGAAAACTGGAGGATCTGGTAGGTGTCAGCCTCCCTGACCTGTCAGTCCCTGGGTAGTAAAACACCGACTTTCGGGTCATTTCTTTAGATCCTTTTTGGTTGCTTTGCACCACTGCTGTGCTGGTAAGTGCAGGAATATCACGGCTTTCTGCCCAAGTTCATGCAAGTGTGTTTGTGGCTTTTATCAGCACCTTCCCTTCCAAATCCATGTTGCTTTTTTGCATCAAGTTTGGGGTTTTTTTTCCCCCTCCACATTTCTCCAGGAATTCGAGAAAAGTTAGGAGGCATTGGGGCTCACAGGTAATCTCCTCCTGTGGGAAATGCCTTTGCATGAATTTCTCATGGTATTTCCCATCCTACTACTCCTTCATTTGCATCTTAAAAGGGGAGGATAGAAGCTGAGCCCTGGCAGACCATGCTCAGATTTTAGGCACGCTGCAGGTCCCAGGGGGACACGAGCTCTTCTTGCTTTCGCAGCTGGAAGACCTGAAAAATGAGCTTGAGAAGAGGCAGGCAAAAAATGGCACCAAACCCTCAGAGGAGATTTCCCAGCTGGACACCCCAACACAAGGGCAAGAAGAGAAGAGTCAGAAATCGGTGAGTGAATTAACCCAGGTGAGAGTTTAGAGCTTTTCAAGGGAAAACTGTAGGGAGGGTCCTCCCCACCAAGTAGCTACTGGCTTAATTAGTTGGGCTTTCCCAGTTCCACTTTGCTCCTATTCCATCTGTAACTCTGAAACCCCCAAGGGGATGAGGAAGGGGAGATTTGCAGCCTGGAAAGATGGAAAAAAAAAAAAGGGGGGGGACCGGATCACTGTCTGTGGCAGGGAATGGTGAGGGCTGGTGGTTCCCTATGGGATGAGGAGCTGAGTATGATAGCGTAGGGAGCAAGAGCATCACCAACCTTCGGCCCGTCTTTGCGGTACCTGAGAGTGGGGAGCAGCCGGGGGCAGCCCAGAGCATCTGGTAGATCCGCGGGCAGCAGGCAGGGCTGGGGGCAAGGCAAGGAGGTAGCCCATGGGGTGGATCAGCAGGGTCCATAGCCATGGTCCTCCAAGGCAAAAGGACCAAATACCCAAGGACTGAGCTTAAAGAGAGCCCCTGGGCCATGGGGAGGGGGCGGGTGGGGTCTCAGGTGGGGCTGATCAGGGCCATTAATGTCCATTAGTGCTGCTGGCAGCCCTGGTAATCTGTAATGGTCTAATGGGATTATGGAGCAGACAGAGCCGGTGTCTCAGAGGTGTCCAGTGAAAGGACAAGAGGCATCTAGCACAGGTTGCAGCAAGGGAAATTTTTTCTAGATTTGGGGAAAAAAATGTTTTCCTTGTGAGCGCGGTGCCTCCCTGGTTCAGGGTCCCTCTAGATGTGGCCATCTCCACCCCTGCACGTACTCAGACCTTGCCTGGACACAGGCCTGAGCAGAGACCCAAGAGGTCCATCCCCAGCTAAACAGTTCGGCATTGCTGTGATTTAAGGAGAAAAGCTCACGCTGACCTTCATTTTGTCTTTCTCTCCTCCTCCCCTAGGATGTGAGAAGCTCCGTCAGCAGGTACGTGGCCTCTCTGAAAGGCTGTTTCACGGGCGTTTCAAAGAGCAATGACCATGGAGGAGAAAACCCATCGGTGGCTGCTGAATACACCTCCGCTTCAGGGAAATTGCGAGAGTCTGGAAGGGTATTTTGGGTACCACCGCTACATGCTTGTCTCTTCTCTTGATCATTTCTGGGCATGTGCTGATCAAAGGAGTTTTAATCTCAAAATGACCTCCACCGTGGCAAAGGCTGGCTTTAATTTCACTGTAAAGTCTCGGCTCTTTTCTCTAGCCCCGTCCTCTCAAGCTGGACCTTTCTCTACATTAAAAAATAAATTAAAGATTAATACAACAGGGAAATTTGGCCTTTACTTCTGTCGAAGTTCGGCCAAAGGGGTGAGATTAAAAACCCAACATTCTAGCAATACCATCGCCTCATTTCTGGTGGCGTCAGATTTCCTGGAATGATGACGATCACTCTGAAAAGTGTGGGTTGGGGTTTGTTTTTTTTTCTTCCCCTCATCAGGTGTGGGAAAGTGACTTTCCAGCTGCCAGTGGATGTTTCTCCAGAGTCAGAAGAGAGAGTCTGTCATTTCTCATGGAGGAACAGTGCTCTCAAGGAAACTCTGAAGAAGCTACAAGGTACATAGAAGGGCTCGAGGAGGAGAAAAAAGTAGGCTAGCCATATTTTGGGGAGAGCTGGAAGAGCTGAGCTGCCCTTAGCTCACTCTGGATATACTTTGGGAGCTGAAACAGAATACTGCAGAGTCGTATAATATGTATACTGCAGAGAGAAACCCTGAGATGGAGGAGAGGAAGAGCAAAGGGCTTTTTCTAGTCAGAAAAAAAATGACAATTTGATACTCATTGCCTCATTTAGCACACTCTTAATTATACATGTTTTGCCCTAATTCTTGAAAAATGCTCACAGATGAAGGATGGGCTGCTCTCTGGCTCGGCTCCCCCTCCAGTCTAGCCTTTCCCAAAACTGGCTTCTGCTGAGAGTGAGAATGCAAGAGCAGCTGTACCTGTTCGATGAAGGTGCACCTAGCCCAAAGTGGCCAAAAATAGATGCTGAAGGAAGAATACGAAAACTGGGGCGACCCAACAAGTTTTCTCAGCCCTGCAGCTGGAGCCTCAACGTAACGCTGGAGGAAAACCCACCCCAGGCAGAGCCCTTGCCTTGAAACCTATTTCCATGAAACAAATATGGAAATGGATTGACCCAATTCATCACCCTGTCCTCAAGTTTTAGCTCTTTTTTTTTTTTCAACCACGTGCTCAGCTGAACAAGTGAGGTCTTCTCCTGTGGTTGACGTTTGCTGTAGGAGACGACCTGCTCGAGACTTTGCTGGTTTACATCCCGCGTATCGCTCTCCTTCATTTCTCTTCTCCCCTCAGCATTTATTTTTGACCCAACATAGCCTAAAATCTGCAGAGATTTCTGCATGAGTCTGTAGCCATTACTGTGCACCTTTTCTTCTTGTTTTGTTTTTTTTTTTTTGTTAAAACCAGCTTTTCTGCTTCATGTACAGCACCCTTCCCCTTCTCAGGGATGCTTCCATCTTGGGATGCTTTTGCCCCTTGGATGCCAGCCTGGGTCCTGCTGGCCCCCTCCAAGCCCCCCACATCCCTGGGATGCTCAGCCTTGCTTCTGACACCCCTGTCCCCCACCCCGCAGCCATCGTGACCCTGGACCCCGACACGGCTCACCCAGACCTCATCCTCTCCGAGGACTGTAAGAGTGTGAGACGCGGGGAAGGACGACGGGACCTGCCTGATAACCCGGAGCGATTTGACTACTGGCCCTTCGTGCTGGGATGCCAGGGCTTTGCAGCAGGCCGGCATTGCTGGGAGGTTGAGGTGGGGGACGGGGGGGATTGGGCTGTGGGGGTGGCCCGGGAGTCCATCTGTCGGAAGGGGCATCTCAGCCTTTGCCCCCAAGGAGGGATCTGGGGGGTGGAGAAGTGGGGGGGACAAGTTCGGGCGCTCACCACCCGCAAGGTGACCCTCCTGCCTCTCCGCTGGGTGCCCCGGCGAGTCAGCATCCACCTGGACTATGCCGGGGGGACGGTGGCATTCTTTGATGCAGATGAGGGGGGGCTCATGTTCATTTTTTCCCGTGCCTCCTTCACTGGGGAGAGGGTCCGCCCGTGGCTTTGGGTGGTGGGGGCCAGGTCCCAGCTCAGGCTGTGTCCCTGAGACACGGAGAGCAGCGTCCCCCCCATTTTCTGCAGCCTCAGGGGGCAACCACGTCCCCCATGCTACCCCTGGGACCATGGGGAACAGAAGAAATGGGGACTTTGGCTTTTGTGTTCCCTTCTTCCCCATGAAACCGGGGGCTTAATGTGCAGGGAGAAGGGGAACCTGAAAAAAATGAGGCAAAGAGAGGGGAAAAGCTCTGGAGAGGGGACCCTAGCGCATAGAAATGGGGCGTGGGAAAAGGGGAAAAAATTCAGAGTGACAGCAGTAGAAAGGTTTGTCTGATTAAGTACGGATGTCTCCATCTGAGCTGGTCCCCTCCAAACCAAGGGGTTCAAATTTTACCTTAATTTTACCTTTTTCTTTCCCCCACACTCCCAATGGGTGCAATTGCCCTAAACCAGACAGTTTCTCCCTTATAAAGGATCCTGGGGCGGCCAGTTCAGATGCAGATACCTGAACTGCAAAGTTTCTGATGTCAGGTGAGGTTTATCCCAGCCTTCAGTGCTGCAATGTGGAATCTTACCACTGTGGTTGGTAGCTTTGCTGATGGAAAGTTTGCACATGGCAAAGCTCCCGAGCCTCAACTCTTTCCTCTCTTCTCCAAAAACTGGTATTTGAAACCCCCATGATGTAGATCATTAATAATAATAAAAAAATACACGATTTTCCTCCTCTGTGTCTTTCCCTCTGGTTGGGACTGTCAGCAGACAGGAGAGCAGCATGGCACATGGCTTCCAGGGATGTCCCGTGGTCACCTGCATGGGGCTTGTAGACCTTTCTGGGTGCAGGTACAACCAACTCGCAGGCTTTGCGTAAATACCAGGAATGGGATTTAGTTAACCCAAACTCCAGCTCCCCTCCTTGAACCTGACATCCAGAAGCAGCAAATAACCAGACAGAGAAGAACATTACAGCATGTAAAGCTTTTTACTTCATCTAAAACCATAAGACCAGAGGAAGCAGTCAAGCTGGTGCAGGATGCTGTGGGGCAGATGTGGCTCCATTTGTCAGCCACCGATGCCCCAATTTGGGGACGACCATTTGGGACACTGACCCACAGAAATGCTCAACCCTTTGGCATCACTGAGGATGGAAAGAGAGGCCAGAAAGGCCAGCTAGGACTTCAGTAGACAGAAAGCCTCCAAAGTGCTGGAAATAGGGATGTTGGGGGTGTAAAACTTGTGTTTGGGTAAGAAGGGAGAGCTTCAGGGACACAATGTGATCTGGGAGCCCTCACTCCACACCAGAAACCAGGGATGAATACTATCCCCTTTAAAGGAAGCTGCTGGGAAAGTGAATATCAGGGCCCTCTGATCGGCATCAAAAAATGCCACCTGACCCTTTTCATAGTCCAGGGAGACCCGGACCCTTTTGGGGACCTGGATCTGGTATAGCGGGATACGCTCAAGGGAGGTGAGAGCCCAAAACTGACCCTCACAGAGACCCATAGACCAGAGCTCCATCTCGGGGCTCCCAGCGGTCTCTTCCCTCATCCTCAGGGACTCCCTGGCCACCCCCACGGCCCAGGAGCCTTTGGGTGTCACCTCCACCTCCCAGCAGCATCTCCCCGAGGTGATGCCCTCACAGCCCAGCACGCAGGGATCGGGGCCAAACCCCGCAGCAGATGGGTCCCGCTGGGCATCTTCCCACCTCACGCTCCTCCCGTCTGCCGACACGACAAGCTGGGGGTGAGCCGTGGATGGATCCAGGGTCACCTTCACTGCAAAGGGAAGAGAGCAGAGCATCAAAGGACACCAAACCATTTCCCATGGCCTCGGGTTCCGCCTCACTGCAGGGGCTGAGCGGGGAGGTCCTGCAGCACCACCCATCCCCTTGCTTGGGATGCTCTGCCCTCGCTGCAGGGGCAGACATTGGTTGCTTTCCCCATCCCACAGGACCCAGACAAGCATCAGCAGATGATTCCCAAGGGAGCAAGTGAACAAGCCCCAAGGCAGATAGGTAGGAGACCCCTACCCTTTTTTTTTTGTGTGTGTGTGTGTGTGCCAAAAATGCCAAACTAAGCATTTGTTCCCTGAACACACTGACCTGAGGGGCAAACTCAGTCTTCATGCAACTCAGCAGCTCCGTTGAAAGAAATGAATCCATCAACACATCATGGTGAGGATTCCCTGACTCCTGATGGTGGTTTTGCCCCCGCCTTCCCACTCCCCCCACCCCCTTCATTGCTTTGTTCAGACACGGCAGCATCTTCCCCAGATGACCCTCCAACTCATGGCCCATCCCATGTGGGGCTCAACCTTCCCTTGGTCCTTCCCCACTCCCTCACCTCCAGGAGATGTGGACTTACTCTTTTCAGGCAGCTCAAACATCAGGATGTCTAAAGAGGGGGAGAAGAGACATTGTCTGATATAACACGCAGGTATCAGCATGAACATGAAAACAGAGAGGTTGTTCTGCCATGCTGCAATCACATATATAATTGCAATAAAATATGACTTATACTCTAAGGAAATAAATAGAATTTATGCTCACAGAGGTATTTCTCCGTCTCCCCGCCCCAGCCCACGCTCAATACCTTGGAAGCTCCTCAGAGTCTCCTCTAGAGCAATATTTTTCTCCCTGAAGTGGCTGATTTTCTTTTCCAGCTCTGGAAGAAGCAACAGGGGTTGCTGGAAATTTTCCTTTTCAAACCTAGAAGAGGAGGACAGAACAAAGTGTAGAGGATGCATCTTCTCAGAGAGAGACTGAGAAATCTTATGTGCGCACCCATAGCTCAGAGGAGCTGGTGCAGGCTTTACTAAACCTGCTGCACATTCAACGATGGGTAAAGACACCTTTGCTTGGAGCCTCTGTCCAGAAATCCAAGTATTTGACTTCTGGGTGAGGTTTTGTAAAGGCTTTCCTGTACCTGTCCTGCCAAACACAAGGTCCAACCTCCCTCCCCAGCCTGGGATGGAAGAAGCTCAGGAATCCCCATACCTGCTCAAGGTGCCTCTGATGTCCTGGAAGGGAGAGAGGGAAGAGGAAACTCAGCAAATGGGTCTTGACAGCAAAACATCTGCTGAAACCTCAACAGCATGAACGCGGCTTTGGAGCCGAGCACAGCCTGGGTTCAGCAGCATCATGGGGCAATACCCAGAGTCAGAAGAGAGCCAGGCGGTGATAACCTGGCTCCCTTCCCTTCTCCCCTCACCTGCAGAAATTTGCTTGCTGGTTGCTGGCACTTCTCCTCCATCTCCTGGATCAAGGTATCCAGATGAGAGATCTCCTTTGTCAGGCTAGTGATGTTTTCTTCCTGCATTTTCTCAATGTCCTTCTCCAGGTCCCCCAGCTGAGCCAGCAGGTGATGGGCATGGTCCTCCAGGAAGAGACGCAACCCTTCGAACATGGAGAAAACCCTCTGCCGCTCAGCTTTGGTCTTCTCCTGCAAGGAGGGGACGCAAGAAGGGAAGAGTAGGGTGGAGAAGGATGCAGCAAAGTTGCACGCTCGCCAGTGACTGCACACCTAGAAAGAGTCACTGTCTTGAGTATCCCATATCCCTTTTATATATATATCTATATCTTCGCATTCAGCAATTGAGTGCCTAGCAGGGCTCAGGCTCTGCCTGTTATTTTTTTCCTACAATGCAGAGAAGAGTCAGGCAGTGTTTGGTTTAGTACCTGGGGAGGGACCTCAGCCCCAAGGCAGTGCAGGATGATCACCCACATGGCATCGCATCTAAAGCCAAAGGCAGACATCCAGACCCCCATCCCTCCTCGTAAAAACATTTACCAGGTACTCCCAGCTTCTCCTCATTTCAGCCTCTCGAAACCCCAGGAGTTTGTCTCTGTCTTCCTTCAGGGCTTGCAGATGAGCCTGGATTTGCCCCTGAGGGAAGGAAAAATAAAGACCCCGTGTCTCTGGAGAGTGAAACAGCCTGAAAAAAAAAGTACTCCGGGGAAGAGACTGCACTGTGGTCAGCTCCAGAGCTTATCCTTGTGCCCCTCTTGGTCCAGAAGATCCTGAGCTTAAGACCTGGGAATGCTTTAAACAGAAATAAATGCCACATAGCAGAAAAAGCTTTCTGCACCAGCTCTTGACTGCATCGGATCCTTTCTCTGAGCTGATTTAACTCACTGACACAGCAGGAAAATGTCCTTATTTTTGTTGGACCATGTTCCTGCTGGCTTAGACAGCATCTTGGGATCAGCAGATGTCCAGTAAGTACCAGAGCCAGACAAAGGCTTGAATTTTGCAGCGGGGAAGAGGGGATTAAGACCTCACCTCTTCAGCCACAGAGCATCAGGTTCTCAGATGAGAACTGAGACAGCAGAAGCACTGGTGCATGGTACATGCTGTCATTTTGAAACGGGCCAGTTTGCTCTGGGGGAAGAGCAGAGGCAAACACCCAGAGGGGGGTAAAATTTCTGCCCCCCAGTCTACTGCCCTGTGTGGGGGTGAGATTTTTCACAGCCTGATGGTAATGTGTTGCAAGGGGAACATCAAGCCCTGACGGTGCTGGTCTGGCCCCTAATGCACGTCTAGATGGAGAAAAATCCCTTTTACCTTGTATTCCTGGACAGCATCCTGCACAGGAAGCATCATGTGAGAGCGGTGTGCTCGGGACTCCCGGCAGATCATGCAGATGAAGGCTTCATCATCTTTGCAGAAGACCTTCAGAGGCTCCCGGTGCCTCTCGCATCCTTCCTCCTCCACTGTCTCCCCTCTGGCTGCCTGCAAACTCAACCGCTTGGCTATTTCAAGCACCCGCGCCAGCTCTCGGCTGGGCCGAAAGTTTCTCTCTGGTGCCGTCTCCCGGCACTGCGGGCAGGAGAAATCTGTTGTGGACCACTCCCAGCAGCGGGTGATGCATGCCCGGCAAAAGTTGTGACCGCAGTGGATGGAGACGGGATCTCGGAAATACTCGAGGCAGATAGGGCAGGAGGCTTCGCTGGGGAGCCCTGCGGTGGGGCTCGGTGCAGCCATGGGGCCCCTGACGTGAGCTACAAGACGTCGGCCGCTTTCATTTTCTTCCGAGCAAGGGAAAGGCGTTTCCCTTCCTACCGCCCCCAGGGTGGGCAGAGCCAGAGCTGAGCCTGGGTGGGAAGGCAGAGAGAGGGTGATGGCCAAAGTCCTCCTGGTTCCATCCCCCAGGGTGGTCCCCATACCCAAAGCGGTTGATACTTGCAGTCTGGACCAGTTCCCGGTACCCACAGACTGGCAGGGAGGAAGGAAGGGGAAAGGGAGCCCTGCCAACTCTGAAGGTGAGACCCACATCCTGGAATGGGGCTGGGCATGGGGGCAAAGAGGATTTGGGGAGGGGGCTTGGCGTGGAAAAGATGGGGAAGAGCATCCATGGAAAGGGTGAGGCTGAAGGTGGCTTGGGAAGGAGGTTGCATATTGCAGGAAGGGTGAAGGAGAAGGAATGAAACCAGAAGTGGGGGCTGAGGGGCCCCCACAGGGAGTGGGAGAAGGGTCCCAGGATGGGGACAGGGTCCGGTCCTCCGCTCAGCAGCAAATCAATGCCACTGGCATGCGCAGGGTCAGCATCGGTTCTGCCTCTGCAGCAAACAGAGCCCAAGGCAGGGTGCGGGGAAGGAGGAAAGGGAGGTGCGAAATGGGACCCCATACCTCCAACTCCTTCTGATCCTGGAAAATTTGCAGCTGCCCCCTCCCCCCCCCGCCCCTCCCCCAAATCCTGCCTCCCTCCAGCTTCAGGCATTAAACTGCTCCCATCTTCTGCATTGCAAATCAGGATCAATTCCCAAGTCCTGGCTTATTAGCATGGTATTTCTCCAGGTACTGATAGATGCCGGCACCCCAGGGATCCCATTTCCAGCACAAAAGGGGCTGGATGCCCCAGCCAAGAGCAAACTCATCGCCTTGCTCCCTGTTGGGAAGATCATCACTTAGTCCTTACATCCCTCTGGGAAAATCTTGTCTGCACCAGTGGGGGCTTTGAACCTTTTTAGCATTTGAACCGTCCTTTTGAACTGACCCATTTGTAGCTTTGGCCATCACCATCCTGCCTTCTCCGCCTCTGCAGAGTCAGGTATCAACCAGGCTGGAAAAAAAAAAAAATCCTTTCCCAATGGATTTTTTTCATCCCAAACAGTTCCTTCATCTAGCTGATCCCCTGAAAGCAACATCTACAGGAAAAAGCACCCCTTTCCCTGGCCTGTATTAAGATTTAACCCTGAAACTGTGGGAAAAGGCGGCAGGAGCAAAACCACGCAACACAAAGAAAGGAGAAAACTGATGCAGGGTGGTTTGTGCCTGATGGGTAACTGTGGTTGCCCCCAGCCCCGTACCTATGCCTTGAAGCAATTAAGCAGAATCCCACAGAAAACCTTTGATTACTAATTTTTTTTTTTTTTCCTGCACAGAGGCATGGAGCAAATGTCGTCTTCGCTTTCAAAACAGAGCCTCCAGCTCCCTCTTGAGACCGCACTCGCTAATAGTCCCCGTTGCTTACACACAGCCAATTAAGGGCTCGTTTGAAGAAGGGTGTCATTATTTTTACTCTGCCTCATATACCCAACCCAGTTTACTGCATAGACAGTTCTAATGCAAAGTTTTAGTTGTAAAAAAAAAAAAAAAAAAAAAAAAAAAAAGCACCCAGCGCACCTTCAGGAGCTGAGCCAGATTATCCACGAAGTCAAATTGCGCCTTCAGTGAGTTTTGCCCAAAGGTTTAAATTTGATATTGCAGGAGACGGACACGCTTAAGTACCCCATGGTTCCCTTCTCTGTGCCTTGCTGCTATTTAAGATCAAGTTCAGCATCATCTAGACACGGCAAGTGATGCTTTGCAGTCTCTCCCATACACATCCCTCACCCAGACGCCCACCACACCAATGATGGGATCAAACACCCCTACAACACCCGCATTTTCTCCATCCTGGGAGAAGCGGCACCAAACCTCTGCTGAGTTTTCTCAGGGGGTAAAATTCTCTCACTGAGGGCATTGCAGTAATGAATCATGAAGGGATGGATCAGCAGAGTCCACAGCCATGCATGGGTGCTCCTCCAAGGCAGCTTGCAAAAGGACCACACCCCAGGACTGAGCTTAAATAGAGCCCCTGGGCCATGGGCAGAGGGTGGGGGGGTCCCAAGTGGAGCTGCTTAGGGCTGTTAACGCTCCTCAGTGCCTTCGGGGCTTGAAAAATCAACTGATATTCCTGGGCTTGGAGAAGCTGAGATGCTTTTCCAGGCGCACCAAGCTCAAAAGAGGCACAGGCAAAGAGTAAAGCCGCTGCAAGCGACGGCTGGGTGATTACTCTGACTATGTGACTCATAGGTAACTGGGGAGGAAACGTGGCTTTTGGCACCAGGGCAGAGGTGATGATGCTGCCAGCACTTGTGGGACAGCAGGAGGAAGAAAAGCGGGAGAGAAAGCAATGTCCTAAACGCAAAAGTCAAAGCCAAGCAGTCCCTCAGACATATCCATCCCAACACCAGCCTCTTGGCACATCTTGTTCCCCACTAAATCAACCCTTAACTCTGGATCAGCGACAACAAAAAAAGCCCTGAGTGCGAAACCGTACCACAGGTTTCAATCTGAGTGTTCGTGTGCTCAAGAGTGCTGCACCGGAAAATCATGACCCCTGAAAACACTTGCAAACAAATAACGGCGGATGCGTTATTTACTGATGTTCTCAGAAAATGTGTCACTTCGTTACCCAGCCTCAGCCCAATGCAAATAAGCCCCGTTCGCTCCGGCACGCAAAGGGCTTCGGACAGGGAGCAGCTCTTCCACATGCCACAGGTCCATGGGATTGAGTGAATTGGGGGGTTCGTGTCCAAGAGGAAGAAGAACACTGCTGTCCCTCTAGGAAAGCTGCAGAGGGCTGGAGGGAAGGAGAGGAAGACATTTGCTACTTTGGTGTTACGAAACCCAATTTGGGATGAGGTCTTGGTGGATTTGGGAGCTCATTGCTACAGCCTGAGGCGAGGGACTTTGCAGGAAAACCAGGGACGCTGAGACTTTTAAAAACTGGTGCACAAAAAGCAGGGGGAGGCACGTTTATGCAGGCAGGCACCCAACCGACCGTGCAAGGTCAGCGCAGCTGGAGCAAAGTGACTTTGCAAATCAAAAAGCAGCCGTGGGAGGGGAGATTTCCATTGCTGGAAGGTCATTCCTGAAATATCACCTTTTTTCCCCAAGACGTGGCGGCTGAGGGGTGAAGGAAGCTCTCCTGCAGCGTGGTGGGATGTTGGATGAAGGAGAACCCGCTTCTGAGCAGACTGAGTGAGGGGTACGGCTGGTTGTGGAGTTATTTAATTTACAGGGTGGAAGAAAATCCCTTCCCTTCCTTAATTGCAGGCAAGCTTGGACAAAAAGGAAAATTAAAGATAAGAGGGTGAGTGGTAACTGGCTGCTGCTTGACGCCAGGCTCAGCCCTGAACCATGAAAGAAATGGCATCATGTTTAAAAGGAGAATCGAAAGCAACGATAAAGGTATTTATAGCTGCACGTACACACGCAGAAACGAGGACGCTGGCAGGATGGCGGTGAAGCCAGCAGTTAGGTATGATAAATAATAAAGAGCTGAAATGAGCAGCGAAAGATGTGTCGTCTTGGTTTAACTTGAAGAAGGGAGACTTAGCTGTGGCAGGGGACTGGCTTAAGCTCTATCCTCATGGCTGTGCCCTTCAATTAATACATTAAAAGCATACTTCTTAATGAGCAATGAATCCAGGATGGTTTAGGGGTGCCACGGGGAGGCTTGGGGCAGGAGCTACCCCTTCATTTCCCTGGGTATTTTTTGGGGGAGGGGGTGTCATACGGGAGCTGCAGGTGAATTTCTAACAAGCCAGGAGATTATGAAGGATGTTTATTTTCCATTTAATCTCTTTTCAACCCACTGGGGTCCTTGGGGAAAGGGGGATTCCCCCTTCCCCTCTGCAGCTGCTCAGCGCAGCATTTTGCTTGGCAGTGGTCGCAACCCGGAGAAAATCTGGCGCATCTCGGCAGCGAAACTCCTCTGCCACTCACTTTCACCTCCCTCGGGGCCCGAGGCACCTGCAGGAAGGGGAGCAGCCAATGGGCAAGACCAGCTAGGGCGGAAAACAAAAGCTGCCCCGTCATCTTTGCCGCCGAGACCATGGCTGCAGACAGCCCTGCCGAAAGTTTCCGCGACGAAGCCTCCTGCTCCATCTGCCTGGGCTTCTTCCAGGACCCCGTCTCCATCCATTGCGGTCACAACTTCTGCCGGGCATGCATCACCCGTTGCTGGGAGGAAGCCGAGGAGAATTTCGCCTGCCCTCAGTGCAAAGAGACGGCCCCGCAGAGAAACCTGAGACCTAACCGGGAGCTGGCAAAAATCATCGAGATAGCCAAGCGGCTGAGCTTGCAGGCAGCTAAAGGAGGGGCAGGGGGGGAGAAGCTGTGCGAGAAGCACCAGGAAGCTCTGAAACTCTTCTGTGAGGAGGACCAGACCCCCATCTGCCTGGTTTGCAGAGAGTCCCAGGCTCACCGGGTCCACGCCGTGGTCCCCATCGAGGAGGCTGCGGAGGAGCACAAGGTGGGAGGTCTCCGTGCGTGGCGCGGGGATGAGGGAGGAGGAGGGAACCGGGTCAGGGAGCTGCCCTGTGGGTTGTTCTGCTTGCAGACATCTGGATTTCTACCCCTTTCAATCTGCTTTCTGCATCATGGCATGAGCGTTGGATTACTGCTGCCCCCACCCTGCCCGCTCTGCGCTCCCCCTCGCTTACATTGCTGGTCACCCCAACTGCCTTGAAGCTGTCATTTCCGTATCATCATGGTGTCTTCATACAAATCGTGCTGGAAAGGAGCCCAGGAGATCATTTAACCCAACCTGCTGCTCAAAGCAGGGTCAGCTATGCTGTCTCGCACATTTGGGGTGCAGGAGATGCTGCACATGGATGTACAGGACAGAATCTGGTCTTACGGTGCTGGTGTGCAAGGCAGGGTTGGGTTTTCCAGCAAGTCAATGGTCTGGGCTCCAGTTTCACTGTGTGCATGTGCTGGTTGTTGTGAAAACTGATTTCGCTGAAGGTGGGAAAAAAAATTTGCTCTCGCCGCAGACGTGTGATGTAACCCTGGTCTCACCGCACAAGGGTGATGGAGGGTATGGTCTCCCCCCCATAAACTGGCTTGAATGTCCCATCCGGGCTTTGAGGTTGTGACCAAAAAGCACATTCCTTGGCAGCTGAACTGAGCAAACAGCCCAAGCTTCTGAGTTTTGGGTCAGCGCTGAGCACAGGCTGAACCTCAGCAGATGCCAGCAGGGGCTCCCCAATCATTTAAAGCTCCTTTTCCATTGATTTGGTCCTTTACCTGGGTCTTTTCCAATCTATGCCATGAATTTCACCCTGGCTGTGGGAGAAAGCAACCAGTTCTGGCTGTCTGCTCTCCCAGAAATCACGATTTATGAATTCAGAGTGCCAGGTTATTGTGTTATTAAGCAGGGAATAATCTGAGTTTGTAGGAGAGAAACCTGGATAAGTGGGATGAGGGTAGAGGGATGGACCAGCTAGAGGAAGAAAATGCACCAGCAAGGTGTTTCTTGTCCACTCAGGAGAAATTCCAGGCTCATGTGCAGATCCTGAAGGACAGGAGAGAAAAGCTGCTGGGGCTGAAAGTGGCTGAGGAAGCAAAAAGCCAGGAATTCCTCGTAAGTGTCTATCTCTGGGTGGCGACAGCTTTCTCCCTTTTCTTTCGGTTGTCCCTCTGGCCATGGCAATAGATGTGGAGACGTGAGATGTGCCATGGCCAAAGATCACGTCTCCACGGTCCCTTGCACATGTACGGGAATGTTCTTTCCATTGCAATAAGGTGTGGGCAGCGGCGACAGCCTGTCCCCATGGTAGATTAAAAGCCACTCCCATTTTCCCCATGTCTTCTGCTCCTTGTACATCTTAGCAGGCTGGGACCATGTGTTGGATTTTGCCAGGTTATTGCTGATCTTTTTCTTCCTCGGTTTGCTCACAAGTGGGGCACGTTCCCAGATTCCCCCTATTAATACATACAGGAAATGGGAATCACCCGATTGCTTCTTTCTTGCCTTGTTTTCCCTTTCCCTGACCTCTTTCACTGACTAATCTGTTTATGGTTTTATTTTGTATCTTCCCATGTTGTTCAAAGGTCTGGAGTGTTTTGGGTACAAAGATTACAGTACACGGGAAATGTCCTTTGTCCTCAGTGACGTCAGCCTAGAAATGACAAAAAAATTGTCTTTATTATTCCTCTGCTCTGCAACAGTCACTGGAAGTTATGGCTGGGTTATAAGTCATCATTTTCTGTTGCAATTTTTTCTCGACCATTTCTGCCACCAGCCCTGCCTCTCCCTTGCGTGCGTCGGTTCTCGTTGCAGGAACAAGTGGAAATGGAGAGGCAGAAAATTGTGTCTGAAGTCAAGGAACTGCACGAGTTCGTGGAGGGACAGGAACGTCTCCTCTTGGACCAGCTGGCAAAGCTGGACCAGGAGATCATGAGGAGACAGGAGGAGAACATCAACAGGCTCTTGGAGGAGATCTCCTCCATCGGCAAGCAGATCGGTGAACTGGAGGAGAAGTGTCAGAAGCCAGCGTGTGAATTCCTGCAGGTGAGACCTCAGGCCCCTCTGAAGACCACTGGCCTTGAACACCACTGGTGTCACCAGCCCAGGAGTCAAATTAATTCTAAATACTCGTTTTAAAATGTATCTTTCAAAGCTTTTTTTTTTTTTTTTAATTATTTTCTTCAATGATCACAAGCATGGCCCAACTGCCCACTTGAATATTTTAAATCAACCACAGTCTGTTTAAATCACTGTCTATTTACATGGGTATGGGATTCATCCATCTGGTTGTACGTGTCTACATGCAAAACAACTGTCCGAGTTCCTTCGTATGCAGTGGAGAAACGACAGGCACTCATCTCGTCTTTAGGTAGTGGTCCAAACCCATCACCTGAGCACACCTCGAGGCTCTGGTTAACTCCTGACTTAAAACATTCAAATACGCTGAAGCAGTGGTGTGCATTAGCGGTAATAATGCCCGTACTGGAAGAGCAGGGACATGAAAGGTGGTGGGTGATGGCAGATAACTACACCGAGCTGCTCATTAAGTGATGTTGCCATGACCTCGCCTAACTCCCCGGCAGATCTGCAAACACCACGCAGGCAGATCAGTATTAATTTTAGACCCATAATTTAGACAGAGCAATGCCTTGAGTTACCTGAGGTCACCCCACAGCCCTGCAGTAGCTACTCGTTGTTTACTATCAGGCTGACTTTGCTCTGACCTAATGCTCCTTCTCTCATCTTTCCCTTGTAGGAGAGCAGAAACATCTTGAGCAGGTTTGCGGCTCCTTTCACGTGTTCTTGCGATGTTAATGTTGTTTATCTCTACGGTGGTGACACTGATGGACTCCGAAACTCCCAGCCACTTACGATCCCCGTATGCTAGGGACTGTATAGACATATAGGAGGCAACTAGGACACTGCAAAAAGTCCAAGTAGGATACTGAAGACCAGGGAAAGGTATCAGATGGGTTGATGGTACCTTCAGCTCTGCTGCAGCTTCTTCTCTATAGTCCATCCAAAACTACTTATTCCTGGAGGGCTGAGCTTTCACTCCCTGCCCTTGTGAACCCGTCAAAAATAGCGAGCCAGCAGCTAAAAATAAGTGGATGTTTAAACACTAAGGAGTGCATCCGGGTGGAAGTGAATCCAGTATGAACTTCCACCCCTATAACAGACCTCTTCATGTCCTCTTTGGACATGGATTGAGAAGGTGGGTTATTGGAAAGACAAAAGCAGGCAAGGAAAGGCATTTTTTTATTGCCTGCATTTCCCTTGATGTAGAGAGCTGTTGGTCATGACAGAAAGCCTTTACCATCCAGGGACTCTTCACTGGTGTTTGGGAACAAAGTAGATACATAATCCTTCTCTGGGAGCTCATTAATGAGTGCCCTTGGACCAAGCCATCGCTCTAGTCCTACTATTACTTATTTCTTTATAAGAAATCCCAGTTGAAAACCAGTCAGTGCATAATGACAATTATGAGTGAAGGAAGTATTATTAGAAAGGTCTTCCTTCTTTCCAGGCTTGAGAAGGACGTGGCCCAGAAGCCAGAAGAGACATCGCCTGAGCTGGGAGAGAAACCCACCGGTCTTCCTCAGAAAAATATTGCCCTCAAAGAGATGCTGATGAAATTTCGAGGTACAGAGAAACCGGGAAGGAGAGGGTTTGAGGTTGTGCTGGGTCTGTCTGCGGCAGATCTAAGGAAGGAGATTTCAGCTAGGTAGGAGAAGTCCTGGTGAAATGGAGAGATACTTCCAACATGTCCTGCCAAGCTGTAGCCATATGAGCATAGCAAGAAGCAATTACCCTAGTTGATTACATGAGAGAGGGCGAGTTTGCCTCCTGGCAGAGCTCAAGGAGCATGGTAAGCGTTGGGGTGCCGTGGGACCTCAGGTAGGGTCAGTGTCACCTTTGGAAATCACCTCTCTCAATGAGACCAAAGGTGAAAATTGCAAATATTTCCACATGGGAACTTAAAAAAGGAAAGTTATGGGACACCTGAGGCTTTCTTTCCTCTTTTTCAATGGCCTGGAGACTTCTGGCAAAAAAATACACACTTCAAAGCCTTACTTTTACTCTAGATCAAGCTTCTTTCATGCAGCCGTCTTTTCTGCTCTTCCAATCTTGCTTGTGGGCATAAATCCATTCCTGCTCTGCTCCAGCAAACAGGGACTGGGAGCTGGATCATCCCAAGGTTAAACTGGGGGAAGATGGGGAAAACGTGACCCTAATGCCCTTGAGGAGTGAGCTGTGCCTACGATGCTCATCTTCTCTCTGTCCGCAGTAAGTTTGACGCTGGATCCAGAGACAGCGCATCCCCGGCTCGTCCTATCCGAGGATCGCAAGTGCGTGAGATGGGAAGACACCCGCCAGCCCGTACCCGACAACCCCAAGCGTTTCGACTCGTCTCGCTGCGTCCTGGGCTGCGAGGGTTTCGACACGGGGAGGCATTACTGGGAGGTGGAGGTGGGCGATGGGGAAGCCTGGGCGGTTGGGGTGGCCAAGGAGTCGGTGAGGAGGAAGGGACGGATCAGCGTCAATCCCAAGGTGGGGATCTGGGCGGTGGGGCAGTGTGGGAGCCAGTACCAAGCTCTCACCTCTCCTACCATCCCCATCTCCCTGCTCGCTGCCCCCAAAGTGATTGGGATTTACCTGGACTACGAGGCGGGGCGAGTGGCGTTTTTCGACTCCAATAATGAGGCACCGATCTTCGCCTACCCCCCGACATCCTTTGCAGGGGAGAGAATCCTCCCCCTTCTCTGCCTGGGGAGGGGGTGCCAGTTCACACTCTCCCCATGACCCCCCCATGGGACAGCATCCACTCGAGCTTCACTTGCTGGGGGCTGGGGAGACCGCGGGGGCTCATCACCCCAGAGATGGTTTTTGGGAGCATGAAGAATGCGCTGCCCAGGATGGAAAATTCTCTTTTTCCCATCATTTATGTCAGCAAGAAACATTGGTTGGTTCAGAGCTTTTAGAGGAGGGGGGCTGCCTTTCTGCCCCCCAAAAAACTGCCTTGCTCTGCCATTGAGTGGCTTTGCCGGTGCTGCTGCCTTGGTGCATCCATGCCCATAAATCCCCTCCAAAAACCTCTCTGTCGGAGGACAGGGATAGAACTGAGCTGAACACACGCCGAGCCGGTTCCCAGTTTCTCCCCCTCCGCCCTCTCCGATCGATCATGCATCCCTGCCGTTTGCTGGACCCTTTTTTTGGCTCACCGAGCTTTCAGCTGCGCGACTGAGCATAGATGCGACGATGCAAAAGCCTGGAGGACTTCATGATGGCTTCAAGTTCAATGCGATCTCTGACAAGGTGGTGATAATCTAATCCAAGGGTGAGATAGGCAAGGCCTGAGCTGGTGGAAGGGTACTTTAAATCCTCAGAAGTACCTGCATCCCTGGTGTGAGCTTGTGTTGGAGCAATGCTTAGTGCTGTGTGATGTCCACACCTTTGGACGTTGTAAGGACTCACCTCTCCATATGCAGCCATTCAGGCTACAGTCCCTCCAGGGTCAGTGGAGAACGGTGGCAAATTTTAATTTATTTCATCTAGAAATGGCTCGACAAGTGCTTGTGGGAGTATTTACTTCTCTGATTACAGAGGGAGCCCAGATTGATTAGATGGCATGGAGACATTTCTCCTGCGGATGCCAAAAACCAAGAGAAATAAATCCTTCCCCAGGCAGAGTCAGCTTTAACCTCTTATGGAGCAACAGCCTCGGGCTGAGCTGGTGCCTAATGGATATTTGGGAGCATAAGGAAGGACCCAGGAGGGACGGAGTGTGCTCACAGGAGCATTTCCCAGTGGATGGAGTCGGTGTTTTTCAGATATCCGAACCGATTGTACGGACGCGCCTTTGATCGCTTGAAAAGCTTTGTTTGCCTCAGCTGCTGAATGCAAACTACGGAAACGAGAATAAGAAATTGCTTCCTTTGCAGTCTGTCTTGTGGTTATTTTATCCTGGCACTTCGAGGGCAGCGAATGGGAACCGCTGCGAAATCCCCAGCTGGGCAGAGCAGAGTCTTGTATTAGTGATAACCATTCCTGCACCACGCGATAGCACTTCTGCTTAAACGCCCAAAACTTTCAGTCCTTAAGTTATAGTTAGGAGCCAAAATGCATTTCAGAAGCTTGGCCCTAAGTAGCAGCAGAGGAGGGAAGGTGTTCTCGCAGGCCTCCACGCACCCAGGTATATGCAAAACCCTCCTGGAAGCTGCTGCACACCCCACAATTAATTTTTTTTTGCATGCATGCAGAAAACAGCAGGAGAATTCATAACACGAGCAGCACAGCCAGCGCTTCTCGTCATGCAACAGCGCAGCGATGGGCCCCGGGGAGAGCAACTCCAAACTGGTTCCCAGTAACAAGCGGCGTGCAAGGGGAGCTAAGGGGTGGCCCTTGGTGTTGTGTCGTGCCACGGGGTGTCCTTTCTTTCCAAGAAGCACCGGGATGTGGATAAATCTGATCACCGGGCGGCCAGGAAATGCCGCTGTTCCCCAAAGGAAAGCCATGGGGTGGCTGCTGGGACAACCTTTCTGCTTGAGCTGCAGCGGTGAGGGGATGAGGTGGAGGGTGTGGTGAGGACAAGGGAAAAAAAATGGAAAATAAGTGGGAAACAGATTAAAAAAATGCAATAATTGGTCTTGGCTGTGATGCAGCAGTGTGCAATGAGTTGTGTACAGCCTCCCTGGTGGTCTAGTGGTTAGGATTCGGCGCTCTCACCGCCGCGGCCCGGGTTCGATTCCCGGTCAGGGAAAATCCATTTTTCTCTCACCCCCCCTTTAATTTTTTTTTGGAAAAATCTTTTCATATTATAAGACGACGCCCTCTTAGAAACCTTCCTTACCTCCTCTTTTTGTTCCTAGACCTTCCCACGCGTGCACGCCTGCCTCGGTAGGATGTCCCCTCCACCCTAACGCAGCAGCCAGGCGTCCCCAAAGGTACTTGGTAGCTTGCTGCAGCCCAGCCTGGCCGGTTTTATTTAGCAATAGCTATTTTTTTTTTTTTTTAATGGGTGTTATTGGCTATTTAGAAAATTTATTTGGTATGGGTAGCAGCGGGAAATATTTATCCAAACCGTGCAAAAACCCGGGAGAAATGGGAAAGGTAGTATTTTTGCCAAAAAAAAAAAAGGGGGGGAGGGGGGAAGAATTTAACCCTCCCAAACAAGCGAGGAAAAAAAAGAATCTAGTGTTTCTGCCCGGTTTCGAACCGGGGACCTTTCGCGTGTGAGGCGAACGTGATAACCACTACACTACAGAAACGCTTCTGCCAGGTTTTTGCTGCCTGCCCGTGCTCTGCCCGCACCCCGCACCCAGCCGGGCTCCGAGACCCTCCAAAACCCACCTTAATTTTTGGGGCCGTTCGGCTGATTTCAAGAAAACAAGCTGCGAGGAGTGGGGGGGGGGGGGGGGGGGGGAAGCCTGAATTCGGTAAAAAAAATTAAAAAAAAAAAAGCGAAAGGAGCCCTTCCACCGCCTTCCCACTCCACTGTGGGACAAACCAGCAATTTAATACATTTCCGCGATATAATCCCACAGCGCTCGGGGTGGTTTCGGCCGGAAGGAGCGGCCTAAAGAGGAAAATTGAGCTTTTTTTTTTTTTTTTCTGTAGGAATGAGCCTCAAAAAACTGCACCTGTCAGGAGTGGGATTTGAACCCACGCCTCCATTCGGAGACCAGAATCCCCAACTGCGGGAAGGCAGAACCTTGAGTCTGGCGCCTTAGACCACTCGGCCATCCTGACGGCGACAAATTTTTGCCAAAAAAGCGACTACAGCGATACCAAAAATCGAGTTTTAGCCAAAAGAGGGACTACAGCGATGCTAAAACTCGAGGTTTTGTAGTTTTTCTATTTTCTTTTGGAGTTTTACGGTGATTAGCAGCGGGGAAGCACTGAAAAGTCGGGAATTCTTTTCAGCTGAGTCGTGATAGCATGAAAAAAAAGAAAAGCAGCGCTGCAAAGTCGGGAATTCTTTTCAGCTGAGTCGTGATAGCGTGGAAAAAAAGAAAAGCAGCGCTGCAAAGTCGGGAATTCTTTTCAGCTGAGTCGTGATAGCGTGAAAAAAAAAAGAAAAGGAGCACTGCAAAGTCGGGAATTCTTTTCAGTTGAGTCGTGATAGCGTGGAAAAAAAGAAAATAAAACTAAGCGCCCAACGTGGGGCTCGAACCCACGACCCTGAGATTAAGAGTCTCATGCTCTACCGACTGAGCTAGCCGGGCTCCCGAAAAACCCTTTTCTGTCCTCATTTTGGTGCAGGATTCTGGTGGTTTCGGCTGCGCTGGGGCTGGGAGTGGGGTGACACACACCCACGAGAGAAATCTGTTGGAAAGGCTGAAAAGAAAAAAAGAAAAATCTCCCCACGCAGGTCTCTGCGGTGCAATTTTGGCATTTATGCAAAAATCCACGATTTTTGGGGGGTCCTGCAAACGCTTCCCGCTTGGAGAAATAATGGCAGCAGCGGGAGGAGGGCGGCGTTTTGCGTGAATTGCATGGAAAAGCTTTTTTTTTTCCACGCGTGTTTTGGTACCGGAGGGGTCAAGGCTGGGGCTGAAGGGCAGGGGGAGCCCCTAAAAGGGCCGTAGCGGGTTTCTGTAGTGTAGTGGTTATCACGTTCGCCTCACACGCGAAAGGTCCCCGGTTCGAAACCGGGCAGAAACAGGCTTAAATTTATTTGATTTTTACTTTTTTTTTCGTGAATTTTGTGGCTCAGCATTCCTCCAAACTCTGGAATGGCCATGGTTGCAAAAATATCTTCATGGCTCAATAGTCCTCCAAACTCTGGAATGGCCGTGGCTGCAAAAATATCTTCATGGCTCAATAGTCCTCCAAACTCTGGAATGGCCGCGGCTGCAAAAATATCTTTGTGGCTCAATATTCCTCCAAACTCTGGAATGGCCGTGGCTGCAAAAATATCTATTTACAGCACAAGTTGCAGGTGGGGATTAATTTTAGTCATCGAATCATAGAATCGTTTAGATTGGAAAAGACCTTGAAGATCATCCAGGCCAACCATTAACCCAACACTACCAAGTCCACACTAAACCAGTTAAGAGGAGAGAAGTGATTCCATGTTTCCTGGCTTGGTGGCTGGATTATTTTTGAATTAAAGTAAAACTAGGAATCACTAAGGTTGGAAAGGATCTCCAAGATCATCAGTCCAACCATCAGCCCAACACCCCCATGCCCACTAAACCATGGCCCCCAGTGCCACCTCTGCCCGTTTTTTGAACCCCTCCAGGGATGGGGACTCCACCACCTCTCTGGGCAGCCTGTTCCAGTGCTTGACCACCCTTTCTGTGAAGAAATTTCTCCTAATATCCAATCTAATCCAGTCTATGCATTAATTTTTCCCTGGGGACACCGTGGCAAGTGGGTTCAGTGCAGCCTGGACGCATCGCTGTTCCTGTCCCCTGCGCTGGGGACAAATGTCCTTTTTGGGTAGGAATGTGCAGGAATCCGTTAAAGCATCTGTATCCCACAACAGCCCCCTGATACGGGGGACGGGAGCAGAGTAAATACTCTCCCAAATTCAGTCCCATGAGACCATATTCTTACAGAAACAACTCGACTGCTTTAATCTTCCATGGATTTGATTCCGCTCAACTTTCGAAAAGGTTAATTTGTTTTTCCCTGACCGGGAATCGAACCCGGGCCGCGGCGGTGAAAGCGCCGAATCCTAGCCACTAGACCACCAGGGAGCTGATATTTGCCTAAATTTTACCAATCTCATCTTTTATCTCTGCACATTCCCCCTCCCCCCCCCCAAAAAAGCTGCCGCTTCCCATCAGCCTGACAGGAGCTACTTTGATCCTGCCGCAGAATTAATTAAAAAAACCCCAAAATTCATTATAAAAAAGGAATTAATTACAAAACCCAAAAGTCATTTAAAAAAAAAAAGGCTAAATTAATTAAAAACATTTGTTTTTCCCCAAACCAGCTCTCCCTGGTGGTCTAGTGGCTAGGATCCGGCGCTTTCACCGCCGTGGCCCGGGTTCGATTCCCGGTCAGGGAAAGTTGCTCGAGGAAAAACTCCCAATTCTTTAGAAGTCATTCTTTTCCTTCCGTGGGGGCCCCGCAGGACTTCTCTGCGCGTCGGTGTTGGCAGCGATCCCCGGCTCCCCATGCTCTCCCAAATAAAACCTCTTCTTCCTCACATCGCAAGTGTGGATGGCTATTAATCGAACATATATAAAATATACATGTTCCTTTTCCGGGTTAAGTAAAGGTGGCCCGTCCACCTTGGTAAAGACCGGCGATTAATACATCTTTGACAGGAATTTAGATGTAACGCATGCAGAGCCCCTAGATCCCTACATACTATCACACCTGATCTGAGAATCAGCCTTCAACGCAAGCTTTTGTCACCCTTTAACGGGGTCCAGCTCCTGCCTTAGATGGATGGATAGATAGAATAGTCAGTTTATTAACATTTAATCAAAGCAATTACAATACTAAGATCTAATAACAGTCTGACTTTGACTTACAAATATATGTACAATGTCCACAGATGAGAATAGTGCTCAGTTCGATAGTCGACGAGCCACCTTCTCCTGCCGGGAGCCAGAGAGTCCAAAGTCCTTCAACACTTCGTAGTTGCCCTCGTGCCATTTTCCTTGTGCACCAAGCAGGAAGCGTTCGTCAGATCTTGTATCTGCTCATTTAGATGTTGATATTTCTTAATTTTTTCCACAGCTGCATCCACAAGAGATGATGCTTTGCTTTCATATCTCACCGTGATATCAATCACCACTGCCTAGTCTTCCTTCACCAACACCAGGTCTGGCTTATACGACTCATTCCAAGCATCCCTCAGCAGCGGTTCTTGGAATAAAACCCAGTCCTTCTTCTTTGCCTCATTACTCAACAATTCGCATAACTGATTATGCCTTTTTATTCTCACCTCCTGCACCGCTGGGCAGTACCCAACGATACGAGAGCAGGTCTCACTCTCCGCTTGGCAATGCCGGCACGATTTGATGTACGTATCCTGCCTACCCCGTGCTAGAAATTCCCTCGTGGCGTAGATGTTCGCTCTCAGCCATAGTGCTGTGAGGAGCTTCCTGTGGGGAATGCCCCTATAAAATTCTAACCAGCTGTTACTGATCTTGTCGTTCTCAAAGTTGCAAATACCACAGCCCCAGGATACCAACTTGGTCCAATTTATGAATTCCCGTATTCCCAGTTAAACAGTCTCGGAAAGATGGCTTTTAGAGCAGGTATCTCCCATTCCAAGGCTGGTTCCTCACTGCCAAACTCATCTGATATCACCATAACCGTTCTTGGGTCCTAGACAGATGGAACCTTTTCTTTATCACTGCCGGCTGCAATCCACAGCCTTCCAAAAACCCTTTCTCAATGCCCTCCTCTTGGACAACGGAGAAAAAATGGTCATTTTCTAATGCTAACAGCAAACTTGAAGAGAATTTCGGTAGAAAAGGAGCTGGGAGAAGGTAGAGGTGGAGACCTGGGTCCATCCTGTCACGAGTGGGTCACCCTAAACATTTAACATCGTGTTTCTGTAGTGTAGTGGTTATCACGTTCGCCTAACACGCGAAAGGTCCCTGGTTCGAAACCAGGCAGAAACACAGCTTTGGGGCTCTTTTTGGGGTGTTTTTAAAGCACCTCCTTGATTTCTCACTCACTGCCCTCCCTTCAGCAAAACCTTCCTTCCAAACGCAGGGCAGCAGGGCTGGAAATCAAAAGGCGAGCAGGACTGTCAGCACAGGGAAAAATGAATTTTCTGTATCCCGACGCACAGCTATACGTGCGACTTTAAATCTATGTGTATGTAGAATATACGTGCACGTGCTTTGATTCTTGCAAGAAATGCATTAATATTCAGCCACAGAACTGACTCCTTTTCTTTCCCTTGGGGTTTATTGGGGAGGAACCCAACGCCAAACCAAATCAGCTGAAATGCCTGATCGGGGCAACAGACGTGTTGTCTCTGGATGGGGCAGCGGAATCAGGTGGCTCATGGGGGGGGGGGGGGTGTGTTGTGTTTTCTGGAAAAATATGAAGCTGTTTCTGTCTGGTTTTGAGGCAAGGACCTTTTGAGAGTGGGGCAAACGTGTGACTGAGTGTGCAAAGCCCTGGCAGGCAGCGGGTCATCTCCATTCTTCGGGGTGATGTTCCACAAGCCGTCGAGTGCCAAGCAGAGAACATGGTCTAAAGCGAAGCGTTTTTGGGGTCTGGGCTGTGGGGAGCAGGATGGGAAAGGGGTGCATTTCACAGAGGGGTTTGTGAGCACCCAGAGAGGGAGCTGGGGTTCAACGTATTGCAGAAATGGTGCAAAGATCCCAAATCACTGTGTTTCTGTAGTGTAGTGGTTATCACGTTCGCCTCACACGCGAAAGGTCCTCGGTTCGAAACCGAGCAGAAACATGGCTTTTTGGGGTTTTTCCCTCCCTGTCTTGCAAATTTTAAAGGAATGGGGTCATTCTGTGTGGGGCTGGTGGCATCGGAGTGTCGTTTACCTCTGGTTTGGTCAAGTGGAGATGGGGCCTTGGCCCTGCCCCTTGGAAAGCGATGTCTGGAGACTCCTCCTCGTTTTGGGGGTATGTCTGTGGAAGGCATCTTGATGTTGCGTTTTGTGCCTTAAACATCAATTTTATATGTGGAATTGTGCCTGTGCGTCCAAAGTTGTGTTTCCCTTGTTTGTGTGCATTGCTTTGATGACCGTCAAAGAGATTGTGAAGAAGGGTGTCGCGGAGAGGACCTGTCAAAGGGTGAGGGTGACTTTTTTGTGTTTGCTGTTTTTGTAAGATGAAGGTAAAGAAAAGAAGAGTGAGAATAAAGCATAAAAGGGGAAATGGATGTGGGTAGCCTCAGTGGGAATGGGAGAGATTCCTTGAAAGAAGCTTCGTTGTGAATTCCGGGAAATATGAGCCCCAGGGGAGGTACTTTCAGGTTTCTGTAGTGTAGTGGTTATCACGTTCGCCTAACACGCGAAAGGTCCCTGGTTCGAAACCAGGCAGAAACACAGCTTTGGGGCTCTTTTTGGGGTGTTTTTAAAGCACCTCCTTGATTTCTCACTCACTGCCCTCCCTTCAGCAAAACCTTCCTTCCAAACGCAGGGCAGCAGGGCTGGAAATCAAAAGGCGAGCAGGACTGTCAGCACAGGGAAAAATGAATTTTCTGTATCCCGACGCACAGCTATACGTGCGACTTTAAATCTATGTGTATGTAGAATATACGTGTACGTGCTTTGATTCTTGCAAGAAATGCATTAATATTCAGCCACAGAACTGACTCCTTTTCTTTCCCTTGGGGTTTATTGGGGAGGAACCCAACGCCAAACCAAATCAGCTGAAATGCCTGATCGGGGGCAACAGACGTGTTGTCTCTGGATGGGGCAGCGGAATCAGGTGGCTCATGGGGGGGGGGGGGGTGTGTTGTGTTTTCTGGAAAAATATGAAGCTGTTTCTGTCTGGTTTTGAGGCAAGGACCTTTTGAGAGTGGGGCAAACGTGTGACTGAGTGTGCAAAGCCCTGGCAGGCAGCGGGTCATCTCCATTCTTCGGGGTGATGTTCCACAAGCCGTCGAGTGCCAAGCAGAGAACATGGTCTAAAGCGAAGCGTTTTTGGGGTCTGGGCTGTGGGGAGCAGGATGGGAAAGGGGTGCATTTCACAGAGGGGTTTGTGAGCACCCAGAGAGGGAGCTGGGGTTCAACGTATTGCAGAAATGGTGCAAAGATCCCAAATCACTGTGTTTCTGTAGTGTAGTGGTTATCACGTTCGCCTCACACGCGAAAGGTCCTCGGTTCGAAACCGAGCAGAAACATGGCTTTTTGGGGTTTTTCCCTCCCTGTCTTGCAAATTTTAAAGGAATGGGGTCATTCTGTGTGGGGCTGGTGGCATCGGAGTGTCGTTTAGCTCTGGTTTGGTCAAGTGGAGATGGGGCCTTGGCCCTGCCCCTTGGAAAGCGATGTCTGGAGACTCCTCCTCGTTTTGGGGGTATGTCTGTGGAAGGCATCTTGATGTTGCGTTTTGTGCCTTAAACATCAGTTTTAGTTGTGGGATTCCCTCTGGGTGTTGCAAGTTTCCCTTGTTTGTGCGCATTGCTTTGATGACCGTCAAAGAGATTGTGAAGAAGGGTGTCGCGGAGAGGACCTGTCAAAGGGTGAGGGTGACTTTTGTGTTTGCTGTTTTTGTAAGATGAAGGTAAAGAAAAGAAGAGTGAGAATAAAGCATAAAAGGGGAAATGGATGTGGGAAGCCTCAGTGGGAATGGGAGAGATTCCTTGAAAGAAGCTTCGTTGTGAATTCCGGGAAATATGAGCCCCAGGGGAGGTACTTTCAGGTTTCTGTAGTGTAGTGGTTATCACGTTCGCCTAACACGCGAAAGGTCCCTGGTTCGAAACCAGGCAGAAACACAGATTTTTAGGGCTTTTTTTCCCCCCTCCTTCACCTTTTCCCACCTCTCTCTGCAATGTGCTTACACAGGACACCCATGTGCTCATTGATATTTATTTTGGCCGTTATTTTGGGGTGGTTTTGAGCCTGAGACCAGCGGAGGGTGTGGGATGACAGTTTCATCCCAGCACGTCTTTTATATCCATAATTTTCGGCATTTGCTTTCCACATGGATAGAGAGGAATAATTTGCATTTACACCCTGCTGCTTCATCAGATCTCATCTTTTTCCATCACCCATTCAGACAGAGATAAAGAAGACTCTGTACTGTCGCATCCTGAGCTCACACAGAGGGATACTGCCATGCCCGTGGGGACCAGCAGCTCTTCTTCCTAAAGTGAAAAGACCAGCTGCCCAACTGAAGGCACTAATGAACATTAATTAACAACCCTGAACAGCCCCAGCTGGGACCCCCACCCATGGCCCAGGGGCTCTATTTAAGCTCAGTCCCAGAGGTTTTTGCCTTTTTGCAAGCTTGCCTTGTAGGGGTATTCATGCATAGCCATGGATGCTGCTGGTTCACCCCATGGGCTGCATTCCCAGCTTGCCTCCTGTCCACACGCAGCCTTCCCCGCTGCCCTCACTCAGGTACTGTGGGACAGACCCTGAATAGAGAGGCCAGGGTGGGAGTTATCTGGCATTGAGGGTTATATGCCAAGGGGGTAGAGTTTTTCTGCTACATGACAATGAATAACTTGGTGCTGTCCCTGCATGATATTGGTTTCATTCCTGGGATGCTGCTGTTTCTTTAAGTACTACTTAAATATTCCTCAACTCTTCTTCTTGTGTCTTTACTCTCCCATCCAGCTCCTCTCTTGTCCAGGTTGAATTTCTTCCCATGCTTGTCTTGTGGCTCAGCTCCATTCCTGGATGTTGTACCCAAAGAGATGATTCTGCTATGCTCAGAGCCAAGTAATGAGTTTGTTCCCTTCCCCCCAACACATTTTGCACTTGTTCATCCCACGAATGAGCTGGAAAAAATAAGACTGTGTGGAGGGGGAGACTTTGCAGTCATGCATTCCTGCTTCTGGATGGAATTATTTGTTCTTGGGCCATGACCTAGAAGAGTGGCCAAAATCTCAGGCTCCACATTCAATTAAAGTCTCTGGAGCACAACCCGCTGTCGTTAAATCTGGGCTTTCCCTTCCTTGCTGCATCTCCGCTGACCTACATCGCCATGTAGCTTTTGTTAACACTCTTTGTTGTTCATATTTCCATTCTTCCAGAAACTCAGATATAAAGAACCTGGCAAGGGAGACTGCAGCACTTTTTCTGTGGAACTGTTTTCATCCTCCTTGAGTCTTAATTCTATTCCACCTGCAGATATGCGCCGATATGTTACATGTAGCGTGGTATGTTAAGAGGTGAAGTGAATCTCTTCTGAAAATGGAGACTTCCCTGTAAAATTAGGAGACCTGTGTGCAGTAGTTGGAGGAGGAGACAGCCTGTGTAATGACTGAACTGTGTTCAAACATGGGAAAAATGCCCCAAAATCAGTAAATGATCCGAAATTCTCACAAATCCCAAGGATCAGATGGATCCCCTTGCAGCAACATCATCATCCACAGCTCTGTGTATTTTTTATAGAGTTACTGAGATGCCAGTAATCTGCTCTTTTTCACCCTTATATCGCACCCGAGAAATGGAGGAACTTGTGGCTTCTGGGGTGTTTTCCACCCAGTTGAATGCACTGAGATGAATCCAGCAGCTGGAAAGTTGGGAAGCCCTTCCATTTCTGATGGGAGCAGCCAGCAACCCCATGTGTTTGGGGACAGGGTGTCTCCAGGAGAAGGAGGGGAAAAAAAGTCATTTGGTGGCTGCAAGACCTTTCTGGGGTAACTTGTGGACACCCAGGTGTTGGAGAAGCCACCAAGAAGGGCAGAAGAGAAAGTCGAGGTCCTGTTGGCTTGGGAGGATGTCACCATTTAGCTGCTAAAGGAAAGGAGGAGGAAAACACGCAGAGACCCTCCTGTGCACCAAGCACAACCCAAATCTTTTGTGCCCCCCCAATATCTGACGCTGTATCGGGGGCGAAAAGAGGTTTTGGCAGCTCCCTGGTGGTCTAGTGGTTAGGATTCGGCGCTCTCACCGCCGCGGCCCGGGTTCGATTCCCGGTCAGGGAAAAGTAATTTTTACCTTTTTTTTTTTTTAATTTAGCGAAACCAGCTGCGCAATGCGGAGCACCCCGACACCCACCCACCCCACCCACCCCCAATCACCCCGTCCGCCCTCCCCTGCTGCCCCAGCCCTCCCCGGGCGTTGGTGCAGGGTCTGGCTGGATGCAAACCAAAGGGCACTTGGCACTCCACCAGCCACAGGAAGAGAAACAAAACAAACCTGCCAGTCTGGAACTTTCTCCTGCAGTATTTCTTCGGGGATGACTCCCTCCCCCCCATTGCACCGCCCGCATCTGAGGGGGTGCTCAGGAGCTGCACCATCCCCTTTTACACACAGCCCGGCTAGCTCAGTCGGTAGAGCATGAGACTCTTAATCTCAGGGTCGTGGGTTCGAGCCCCACGTTGGGCGCTTAATTTTCTTTTTTTTTTCCCCCCTTTCCCCTAGCAAAAATTTTAGGGTAGTCTCATGCAGGAGAGAGCACCAATGTTGGGAGATGTCACAGGAAAGGGAGGGGAAGGAGCTGTGTCTCCCAACAAATCCAGTGTCGTATGGGAGTCAGGGTGGCCTTCCCTTTCTTTGAAAGGAGGAAAGATGCCTTCTTAGCTGCCTTCTCACCCATTCCATCATTTGTCTCTGTTTTAAATTCTCCTTCAACCTCTAGTATTGCAGAGTGATTCCTACTTGCTCTCATCTCAAGCCCGAACATTATGTTATTTATCATTGCTTTATGCAGTCCTCAAGCCATGTAAACCTCTCCAGATTGGAACCGGGTAATAAATAGGAGCAAATCCACTACGAGGTGAACAGCAGGGTGTTACCTGCTGTACCAAAATGCTCTTAAAGGAAAGCGACATTCTTCAGTTTACAGCACAACACTTCGAAATACAGAAAAAAAAAAAAAATTAATACCCTATTTTGTTATATTTAATGCCATAGATTGAGAGCATTCCTTTTGGTTTAGACCAAAGACTTTTGCTCAACAACAGAGGATGCACCACATGTAAGAGCAGGGCAAACAGTGCTGCACAGCAGAGATGAAAACAAGTTGAGCTTCAGACTGGGAAAGCATTGCACCACGCTTCTCTTCAGAGTTGTCCAGGGGATGCATTGGACTCATGCAAGAACCCAGCCTTCTGGGAACTTCATCCACTTGCTCTGTTCTGGCTGTCTGGAGGAGTTGAGCTCGGCTTCATGCTTGAGAAAATGCAAGTATCATCTGTATTTGTGCTGTCAGCACAGAACAGCTGCATAAACATTGTGTTGGGTTGGTACAGGTGAAGCCAAAGGACTTAGAAATAACTTGAAGCAGGGAGGCAGGTTTCTTAGAATCATGTCCTAATTAAACATATCATTACTTAAGGCCTGTGGGTTTTTTTTGTTTTGTTTTGTTTTGGTTTTTTTTTTGTTTGTTTGTTTCTGTGTTTTAAAGGAAGTCAAAACCCTGGTCTGGAGGAGCCTTTGGCTTGAAGAGGTATGGGAAGAGCATATTTTGGCTATTCCAGGTCCTACACATGGAGCAGCTCAGGTGAAGGAAAGGCTGGATAAGAAAATCAAGACAAGAAAAATACAGGCAAGGAGGGGAGAGAACAGGGAGTGCTGAAACTCTTCTCTTACACAAAGTCCTACTTGCAAGCTTAGGAGAAATGGGCTCCAGGGTCAGGTGAATGTTTCCCCAGCCCTTGTTTTTTTTAGACCCTTCTCCATGAAAAACTGCACCCAGTGGGACAAATCAGTGTGATTAAACATGATGCTGAAGAAGGAGGGGGATAGAGAAGAGAGGAGGGAGGGTTTGCTTTTTGGCAAACCCCTCATCCCCCAAATGGGATGAGGCACATCCTTCTACCCCTGTTATTGGCGCTATTTGTGGAGGAAACCCCAAATTAGCTGGTCTTAAAGGGGGACTTGTGAAGGTGCTGCCTTCACAAGCAGAGAAGGGCTATAGACTTACTCGTAGGTGTATAAAATCTGCCTCTTTGGGTCTTTCCTGCAGAGTTAACCCTGGGTTGAGTTCAAAGTTGGGAGCTGGGGATGCTTCTCTGCACAAAATGGAGGTTAGAAGGCCTGAAAGCCTGCAGACTCACCCACGTAATGAGTGACTCCATGTCCTGGAAGGTCTGTCCGGGCTGGGTGAGGAGCTGTGTTTGCCCAGGTGTGAGCAGAAGCATTGTTCCCACCAAACAATATCCCCCATCGGCTCTGAGGTCGTTCAGGTCCTGGGTCAGCCCAAGTGCAGGAGAGGAATAAAGGCAGCAGGGACGCGTGGCTGGTGTATGCTCGGACCTTGGAAGGGAAAGCAGAGTCTGGTAAGGGACCCTCTCTTGGGGTTTTGCTTTGGGGCTTTTCTGTGTCTTCCTTCTGGGTTTCATGTCCACTGGCACCATCCCAACACACCCTCTTAAATCTCCCCGGGACGAGCTTCCACTTATTTGAATACCCCTATTTTTATACTCATAAAATCGGGCACTTTGCTAAATCAGCATCAAACTTACACTTTTTGGTGAGAAAAATAGCGGAAATCAGGGTCTTTGGCAGCCCGGCTAGCTCAGTCGGTAGAGCATGAGACTCTTAATCTCAGGGTCGTGGGTTCGAGCCCCACGTTGGGCGTTCAAACTTCTTTTCCCCACCTTTGTTTGCCCAAACCTGTCTGCTTCTGGGTAGACAATTGCCAGTGCCATGTCTAAGCAACAGGTGGAAGCATCTTAGGAAACAAAGAAATGTGGGTTTTTTTTCCTCATAAGTTCATTTGATTCACTTGGGAGATTTCTGCCTTGAAAGCATGGCTACTAAAATTAATAAAGCAGAAAGGTGGAACTGGCTGTATTTCAGCTTTGTAAGGTACTGGAGGATTGTCTAATAATGTGCTTCAAGTTTCTCTACTTGTTTTGCCCCAAAAGGGACATCACGAACATCTGTACTGAGGTCTTTGCCTGGTTTTCCCCCTGCTAGAAGGCTGATCACTGAGGAAACTCATTACAGGGATTAATGAACTGCCTGAGCCATTCTCATTCGTAGGTAACCCTGTGCTGGACTGAGGTGCGGCTGGGAGGTCAGGATCTGTCCCCTTTCCCAAGATGAAGGTGCTCTTTGTGGGGCTGATCCTTGTCTTGTGCATCGGAGTCGGTAAGTGGAGGGTCACAGTTAAATGGGATTTAATAAAGGACAGGGGAATATTTGATGGTGGTTGGATGGGTATTGCCAAGCCCTTGATGTCTGCAGTGTTGTCACCGTGTGAGCAGGGTGCCATCTGCTCTAAGTCTACAGTCAGTGGAGAGAAATCTCTGCAACTGTTTTCATCATTGCTTGAATGAAAATGACTTTTTCACCACTCCCTTCCCAGGGGAGCTATTAAATCCAGAGAGACCTTCTCTGGGCCAGGAGCTTCAGCTGTAGGTTGCTGGATCCTGGGCTAGATGTACACCCGCTCTGCCCCAGAGAGCTGTTGTGATGGTCTTGCTGTGGATGAACCCCATTTCAGCCAGATGAACCCCAATCCAGAGCCCACATCCACATTTATTCTCCATGGGTCTGTAGTTTGGTTTGTTCACCTAAGGCCATGTCTGTCTGCAAAGGTCTGCCAAGAAGGGTTAAGTGTCCATAGGCATCATCTGCATCTCCCCTACAGACGAGGGTTCTCATTACCAGGTTTGTTAGTGAAGGTGACACTTGGTCCCTTCCCTGGTGGGCTCTACATCTTTTTTGGGGTCACCCTCATCTTATCATAGGGGTGTTTGAAGCAGAACTCCCCATGGCTTTGCAGAACGGAGCCCCAAGTTCATTGCTGCTTCTCTGTCTCCTGCAGTTGAGGCTCTTCAATGCAAAGTCTGCAAGTACAAGATCCCTTTCGTCGGATGTTTCCGGGGAGCGAATGAAACGACTTGTGAGCGGAGAGAGAAATGTGCCATCATTAGAACCTCTCTGGGTATGTAGCGGGTGGGTCAAAACCACGTGTCTCCTTTGGTTCAGTAGGGGTTGTCCTTGTCTTTGGAAAACCAAATTGGTTTGCAGAATGAATGTGGATGCAGTGATGGACCTGATGTGGGAAAGAGCTAACGCAAGGGGCCAAATTCATTCTCTCAATGGAGGCTGCCCTATGTATGGTTAAAAAAAAAAAAAAGTCCCTTTTAGGCAGGGACTCTGTCTCCCAAAGCAGCCATGTGAGTTTTGTCTGTGTGCGCATGCCTCAGCTCTTTCTCCTAATTAAAACAAGCAAGGTGTGACCTCATTTGGGTGCGCTATTTAAGGGGCTGGTTTCTCACCTGGTAGCTTCAAAGTTCACTGCTGATTGCTTATTAGTTTAGTGCTACTTTTGTCTAACCATGCTCCCTCTCTGCCCACCACCCCTGCAGGGAGGGTGACCCTCTATTACCAGCAAGGCTGCACCTCCGTGATGAACTGCGGCCGAGAACGGGCATCCGACGCAGAGTCCCGCCTGACATCCCGGTATTCCTGCTGTGAGACGGACCTCTGCAATGAGGAGTGGGATGAGGACCCCACAGACTAGCCTGCAGCAGGGGCAGCATCAGGGCTACTGATGTGGTCCAGCCATTTCAATGCTATGAGTCCTCAATTTAATCTTGAACAATTATCACTTTAAATTAGGATGGTTGGACCCACTCTGTCTTGCAGGGCTTCCCTATGCATCTGGCCTGATTTTGTTTCAGCTCTAGCAATAAACCTGCAGGCTTATAACTGGCAGCTGAATTTGGCTCATGTGCATGTTTTTCCTTCTCCAGATAGACACTCCTATTAACAGCTCTTCAGATTCAGCATTCCTGGTGGTCTGGAAGCAGCCTGTGGCCCTGAACATAATCCTGCTACTAAAACCCCAAGGGCAAGCCAAGGTGCTTTCCCCTGGTTGCATCCCATTTTTCTTCCTACAGTGCAGGGCTGGGAACTTCTTTGCTGGAAACTTTTCACCAAGGGTTGCAAAGGAGAGCACCAGGGAGCTGCTGGAAGCCAAGAGAAATAAAGGACATGTATATCTAATAGATATTAGGTATTTACTTCACCTGTGCTAACCCAAAATTCCCTTACTAGTCAACAGAAGTTGAGTCATCCATCTAATGTAGACAATCAATGGTCCTTCAGGAGGTACCAAACTCCTGCTGTTGACTTCAGATGAAACCTAAAGGAACAGCTTGATCCATTCAGGACGCCTGTAGTTGTTGCCTGCAGCCCAAAGGCCTTGAAGAGGAGAAGGCAATGCATTATAGGCAGTTTTAAAATAAATGGCCTTTTTTTAGCCTCACCCATATCTTTGAGGGCAAAACACCTATGGTGGGAGGAGAAACCATGAGCATAAAGTGTGGGAATTATGTAGAAGTGGAGATTCTGCTGTTGTTGCTGTCTGGTCTAGGAAAATGGGTATTTTGGACTTTTTCTTATTGCAGCACAAGGGGGGGGGGGGAAGAAGAGAGTTTATTTTGTCTGAGGCATTTGTAGCTGGGAAGCTCAGTGCTGCAAGAACATATTAGCTAAATGACAGATCGTATCTTTTTAATGAGGATAAAAGAATCCTGTCCACTGCACTGGGCAGCAGAGGGATGTTCTTTGTGATTATTACCCCCTGAGGAGTTTGTTTTGCAGATAAACTGATGGCTGCAGAGGTTCCTATGTGGCTTGGGGCTGTAGGGGCTTCTTCCTTGTGTGGATACAGGTGTCTTCTGGAGTCAGGTTCAACTTCCAACCTGTTTCTAGAATGAGAAGTTTGGAGGAGACCCCTTCCAGCCTTGGGACTGAGCCCAAATCCCTGTCCATCCAGCCTTGTAGCTGGGTCCAGTTTTGGGGTAAGCAGGGGGAATTTCAGTGCAGGACAGTGACTGCTCGCACATGTCCTACCTGGAAGCACAGGCATGAGAGCCTAAACATGCTTGGACTAACCTAACATAGGACAAAACTTCAAAGGACAATCAGCCTGGGATGGTTTGGTACCAAAAGTCAGTCCTGCAAGAAACCATGCTATTGGGGTTGAACTTTTTTTTCCCCTGCCATCCTCCCTGTTGTTTTGGATGTCCCAACCTCTCCATACCTAAACAAACCACCCATGTTAGGTGGGAGATGTCCTGCAGGAGATGTTTCTGCCCTTCTTTGCATGGTGCTGCCCCAAATATGAGCTGGGAGATGGATCATTCATTGATGGCTTCGGGGGAGGGATGAAAAGCTTCACTCCTTCCTGAGCCCCTGCTCTTCTGGAGGGAAAGATGGAGAGGGTTAAAGGGCTGCAGAGACCCTGTGAAGAAGGTCTGGGCTGGGAGACAGGTGGAGGGAGGTGCTGGAAATGTGATCCTGGCTCTGGGCAGGGAAAAAGAGCTTTGGCACAGAAAAGGAGAGCAGAGCCAGAGCTGCTGGGGAGGAGGAGGAGGGAAGGAGATTGGTGTGGGTGCCCAGGATAGATGCAATGGGGGAGGGGAAGGAATGGTAAGTGAGATGGGGCGGGGGGTGGCAGAGGGGACAAATGGGGCAACCGAGGGCTGGGAAGGAGCAGGAGCTTGAGCAGCGCTGAAATGTCAGAGGCATCCAGGGTCCGGGCTGATTTCCTTCATCAGAGCATGGTGGAGCGACTGCCCCGGGCTGCCTCCCGCTGGGACCCCTCGGCCACCAGGCTCGTCCCCCACCTGCCCTCCACTAGCACCCTCCCGATGCAAAAGGTCGGGCGATTCGGGAGGATGCCCCTTTCCTACGCCTCTGCTCCGAGGTACGTGGGGTCAGCTGGGGGCGTAGGGAGGGCAGTGGGATGCGCTTGTCTGTCTGTTCAGAGGTTGTCTGTCCTTTTCTTTTTCTTTTTTCCCTGCCCCCCCCCCCCATACCCACCTTGTTCTCCTGCTTTTCCTACTGGGCTGCCCATCATTTCTGTCAAGGCATCTCACACTCTCTTTCTTTGCTATTTATGCATCGCTGGATAGCGTGTGGATTTCTCTCCAGCTCATAGGCCACCACCTCTTCCTTTCTGCAGAGATGCGAAGAAAAATGTGTGCATGACATAGGAAAAATATATAGTTCGTGTTTATTTACAGATCAAGAGAAATGGAAAGTGGAAGAGAAAGCAATTTCCCTTCCATAGGGAATGGCGTGTATATAAATATCTATGAATGTATATGAGCAGGGGTAGGTAGAGAAATATGCACAGAGGTGGAAATGGTGGTCTGCAGAAAAACTCCTTTTCTGTAGGGAACTGTGTACATCTAAATGGATATATATTGCATATATAGGGATATATGTGTGTACATATATATATGCACCTACATATATATGAGTCTGTGTGAATATATACATATAAATATATATATTCTGCTATTTGCCCGAGTCATTTTTTCCATGTTATTTCCAATCACAAACTAACGTGGGTTGTAGCAAGCACTGGTATTCTGATTTTACTTTCCTGTGAGAAGATGAGGGATTCCTTTCCAAGCCCAGAATTGTATTTAAACTGACCTGAAAAAGCTCCTTTCTAGTCCCAAATGAGCAAATCTGGATTAGCAGTAAACGCATGCCTGAAGTCTGATGCTCCTGTTTAGCAGATGTTAGAAAATACAAATGCCAGAAAGATTTTAAAGCTACAAGAGAGGTTCAAGTGGAGGCTGGATATCCCCTCAGTGTTGTTCTCCAATTGCAAAGGTATCAGGATGAACACAACCCTTACTACAAATCAGGAACCCTTTGCAAACCTCCAGCATCAGGACACCAAGACTAGTTTTGCTAATATAACTCCTCCAGTACAACCTCTGGGGTTGGGATTTTTCTCCTCTTAGTTCCAGATATCTCCAAGGGAAAGATCTCAACTTGGAGATGTCAGATCAAGTGGGCTGACTTTGCAATGAGCATTTATGGATAGGATCACTTGATCTGTTTTCAAGTCCTCATTAGGAGAAGATGAATCACTTTCCAGAAATGCCTACATTTCTCTCTTGATGGGTAATGTGACCTCCCCTCCAAGTAACTAGATGACTGTCACTCACTTTTATCTCTGTTCTCCATAAAAAGAGCTTTGGTGAGCTGCTCAGGTGAAGACAACCATATTATAGGCAAACTCCAGCCAAGGAAGGTCCTCATATATTAATTATGACTCCCATTTAATGCAACACCTCCAAAGTTGCACAAAAATGTTCTTGGAAGGTGAAAAGTGTTTTTGAGATGCAGGACCCCAATCCAGAGGTTAATCTTCATGGATTTGGGAAACTCACCCCCAGATCTTGATATGGACTTTGCATCCGTGTGTATTCCCTTTCTCCTGTTGCTTTTTATGGTCCCTATTGAGCCCTGGAGCTCAACAAAGTCATCTGAGTCCCCAGCTGAGGCTTCCAGGATGAAATGGGTCTCTAAGAACAGCTCAGATGGTTACCTGGATCAGAGCCTAGAGCAGCTGTTAAACACAAGCCTGGGGACTCAGATCTTGCATTTAGCACCAGGTCAGCCAAAAAGCGATGAGACCCAGATCTCGTGTCCGTATCCCAAAAGATTTGCCCTTTTCCCACCTCCTGCCTGCAAAAAAAAAAAAGAAAAAGACAGGGAGCCCAAAATTTGGGCGGGGGGGGGGGGGGGGGGGGGGCGGGATGGGACACGGGGACAAAGGGCAGGGAGCTTCTTGCTTTCTTTTTCTTCCACCTATATGTTGTCCCCTGATGCAGAGGTCTTCGTTACCAGTTTAAAGAAACCGGACACTGCAGAAGTGACCTCGGGCAGCGGGCTGTTCCTGGAAGAGGAACGCCCACTTGGGACTGGATGCCAAGCATTCATGTTCTGCGTCCAGCCCCGGTGAAATCAGTCCTTGCCTGCAGGAGAGAGGCCATGGCGGCGGTGTTTCTGCCCGGCAATCTCCAGGATGAAGCCACTTGCTCTGTCTGCCTGGAGTTCTTCAAAGACCCCGTGTCCATTGAGTGCGGGCATAACTTCTGCCGGGCGTGCATCATCAAGAGTTGGAAGGACCTAGAGATGGACTTCCCCTGCCCACAGTGCCGAGAGGTCTTCCAACAGAAGAGCTTCAGACCCAACCGGCAGCTGGCAAACATGTCAGAGATTATCAGCCAGTTCACCCTCCGCGGGGCCAAGGGTGCTGAGGAGGATGGGCTCTGCACAAAGCATAGGGAAGCCCTGAAACTCTACTGCAAGGACGACCGGAGAACCATCTGTGTGGTGTGCGACAGGTCCCGGGAGCACCGGCCGCATGCTGTGGTACCCATCGATGAGGCATCCGAGGAGTACAAGGTACCTGTCCATCTGTCTATCCCTTCTGAGGAAGACTCCCCAGGTCTTTCTGCCTCCCAGCGGTATGCATTGTGCTGTGTATTTGTGCTTGCTCAAGTCCCCGCACGGTCACCTGGCTTTCCCATGCTCAGCCTCGTGCTCAACTGCCCTGCAAAGAGCCAGTTGCTGCTTTCTAGCTTTCTAAAGACCTGGAAACCTCCCTCCAGATATGCAAAACCCTCTCATGAATTCACATCATGTCTGCAGCTGGGGAGAGCGTGGGATTAAAGAGAGGGCAGCCAGGAGGCTGTGAGACAGAGTTTCTCCCGTGCAAGCTCTTGCAACAGCTCTGGGTTTGAGCCACGTAAGCATCATGCTGCAAACATTACCTGAGGGCACCCACCTTATCGGTAGGGTAACAGCCGACAGAGCAAACACTCACACCTATTTTAGGTCTGGGCGAGCATCCAAAGATAAATATAAGTTGATTAAAGCCAGGCCGAGTTTCGCTTGTGCCAAGAGCAAAGGTGGGGGAAGTGGTAGCAGCAGCCGATGTAAACAGTGCATGTACCCTCCCCTGGCATCCTCCATCTCCTTTCTTTGTGTTCACTGCATGCACGTGAACTTGTGGCGGTCTTTTGGGGATTGCAAATGTGGGTGTCTGGGTGAGTGTGGGCAGAGCTGAGCCAGCATGTTCACCCGGTGAGAATGTCCTGGAATTTTTCTTGCAATCCTGCTTGTCTTTGCACGGCTACAAGAACAAACTGTGCACAGGCAGAATAATGCAGCAAAAGAAAGAAAGAAAAGCCAGTAATATCTTCTTTCTTTGTTCCTAGGAGAAAATCCAGGGACGCTTGGATTTCCTGAAAAAGGAGAGGCAAGAGCTACTAGAGTTTAAAGTGAACGATGATAAGAAAACCCAGGAGCTCTTGGTGCGTTGCCACAATGCAGTGCTCTGGGGTGGTGGGGACATGGGTCCAGGTTGGGACATGTGGAGGAGAATGAAGATAACAGCTGTTTGTGGAATAACTGCCCATGGCCTTTGCTCTCTCATCCCCACCCCTGCCTTTGTCCAGGCGTGCCACATGCAATATCCCCTCACCCCTCCCCAACTGAAGGCACCCAGTCTCACAAGCAAGCCAGCAAGCAGCTGCAATGATACGGGCAGCTGTTCCAAGTTCACCTTGTGGCCTCTCTCCACCCCAAAATCATTGCACCAGCTTAAAACCCTTTTTACTGCATTTCATTCCCAGAAAACCATTGAGAATGAGAGGCAGAAGCTGCTCTTGGAGTTTGAGAGGCTGCGGCAGTTCCTGCATGACCAGGAACACATCCTCCTGGGGCAGCTGGAGAAGATGGAAAAGAACATTGCTAAGAGGCAGAATGAGAACATCACCGACCTCTCCAAGGAGATCACGCTCCTCAACAAGCTCATCACAGAGCTGGAGGAGAAAATCCAGCAGCCCATGCTTGAGTTCCTCAAGGTGAGACATTTGCTACGACATGAGCCTTCAGGTCTGAGTCATGACCCTTCTTGATCCTTTTTTAATGTGTTTCTGGACCCTGCAGAGGTGTTTTGAGGATAAATGTCCTCTTTTTGCCCTCACCTTTAATGAGCAGATGGTGCTTGGCAGTGTCCGAATGCCCTGAGCTCTCCTATGCCAGCAATAACACACAGCAACTTTCTCTGGCTCAGGAACATCCTGAAACAGAGGTGTGCTCTTCATATTTAAAAGCTTCTGATAATTTTTTCTTCCACAAATTTGACTGGACCTTTCTAGCACACGTAAATTCCTGTTTAAAGGCATTCAAAGCTGAATTAGACCTTGCATGATGAGCAACTGCAGCAGTACTGGCTAGATCCTTGAACCAAGCAACTCCTTTTGCAAATCCAGGTCTTGATGGGTTTGCAACGCTGAAGGTTTGTGGCATGCCAAGTCACAGATGTCCGCTCCTCCAGCTTAAAGGAGCTGGTGAGGGGTCAGGATGGAGTTGAGCATAGGAGGCACATGGAGCCAGGCTCAGCAGGACACGGCTCCTTGCCAATTTTTGCAGCGGAGTCCTGGCTGCAGAAGGTTGGCCAGGACCTGAAAGCAGAGCCAGATTTTCAAGTCAAAATGAGCTATTAACCAAGCTGGAAAGTATGAGGGAGAGAGCAGATGGAGTCCAGATATTGATTGCATTGCAAAGAAAGAAGCTGGAGTCAATCCAGCCCTCCCTGTTACCCAAACTCTCCTTTGCAAATGAAGTGGGGTTTGAAAAATAAAACCGAGCTGCCCATCCACAAAATCAAGCAGTCCTGTCCTCTACTGAATGGCAAAAGGTGAATGGGTGACCTTCTTTTAATTGACGATGTTTTGATTAAACAAAGTAGATTGAGCTTCTGGTCCACACAGATCCTGCAGAGTTAAATTCCCTCCCAGGCAGCACTGAAAGCACTGTAAATATTTGCACATGGTTTCAGTACTTGGCTATGGGTGAAAACTCATTTCATGTGATCTTTGCTCAGCCCTCACCAATGCACGTAAAAATGATCCTGTAACAATAGGCGATATTTTTTTAAAAGGCCACGTTGGAAATCCTTAGTCAGCTCCAGAGTCCTTTTCCATTCCCTGGGAGATGGGTATGGCTTTGCGTTGCCTTTGAATCACATCCAACGTACTTGCCACGGTTTACACCCTTCTTTACATTATTTTAAAGGCATCAGAAAGGGGAAATAGTGGCATGAACTGGACTAAGCATGGGTTTCATCTCAGTGAATTTTCACCATGTAGCAACTAGTTATTGAGGGCTTTTTAACCTATGATTTACCTCCATAATTTACCCTTCCTGAGGGCAAATAATTTCCACTGTCAGGACGTGCCTCCCAGGGTGGGATGAATCACCCGTTGGAGGCACCTCAAACTCTTCTTGGTGGTGACTAGACCATGGAAGTCCAGATATCATGGAGACATAGATGCACAAGCTTAATGCCAGCTTTCAGGGTGGCCAAGTTATGGTAGATGATGTCCTTTTGGCTCTTAGGCTGGTGGATACTTGCAGGTGTCTTTCTGTATCTCAAGACTTCACACAGGGCAGGTTGATAGGACCTTCTCAGAAGTGGGAGACCAGCAGGGAGATCCTTAGAGCATCTCAAAGGCTGCCAGATGCCTACACCTGGGTTCACAACAACAACGGTCAAATAATGGAACAGGAAATAGAGAGGTTTTTGTAGTAACCACCCTAGAAGATACTCCCAACTCACCTGGGCAAGGCCCTGGCCAAGCTGGCATGCTTTGTGTGACGAGTTGGATGAGAGACCTCCAAAGGCACCTTCCAACCTAAACCACATAATTATTCTACAGGCATAAACCTGGAGTATTGTACATAGGAGCGTTTGGGAGGCTTGGTCACCCCCTGAAGCAGCTGGGTCTTTAGTTGCTGCAGGCATTTGGGTGGGATTTGGTGGGACTGTGGCCTTCCAAAGCTGAAAGCAAACATTTAAGGCATGGATCCATGCCTGCTTGTTGCAGCCATAAGGGATGGATGTCCTGGTTGGGTTCGATGAAGGGGAATTGCTCTCCTGCTGTCTGAGCCAGGGGAGACGTAGCGCATGTTACACAGGGATTTCACTCGGTCTCTCTTTTTTCTTTCTAGGATGTAATGAACATCATAAGCAGGTATGGAGCACTGCTTCTCTTCTTTCACACTTCCCACCCCCCACCAACACTGTTTAAAGGTCAGTGTTTGCAGTCCAGATGCCCAGGGAGGCACCGGGGTAGACAGAGCTTGCCTCCTACTCAGCACAAGCCCTGGGTCTCTTCCAGCTTCTTGGAAAACTTAGCATTATCACAAAGTCTTTTCCTACCCTGCAGTTTCCTCAAAGGTCAAGTGAGACCAGAAACCCCAAGTCATCTTATTTGCCTGATATGCAATTCACCCAGGGCAATGGTTTAGGCACCACTTAAGCCCTGAAAATGAAATTTAAGCTGCAACAGGAGCAGCTGAGTGAGGGCAACCCAGCACAGACACCCTTTCCAGCCGAGGGGTTTTTCAAAGTTGACATGTAAATCCTGGTGTCCTCAGCCCAGGCAGGTTGAAATCTATATGTGATCCTTGCAATGTGATGTTGAGCACTTGGACAGACTGCTGGAGGGATGCGGTGGGAGCACTGCACACTGCCAACTGCAAATGAAAAAGAAAGGGAGGGGAATAGCAATGATTTTCTTACTGGTTTTACTTTTTTCTTTGCAGAAGTGATGACGTGAAGTGCCAGAAGCCTGTGGCGGTGTGCACGGATATGAAAATGCACATCTGCAATTTCTCCCTCAAGACTGTCGTCCTTGAGAAAGTCTTAAAGAAATTCAGAGGTACGTGGAAACGAAACCAGGGGGTTTAAAATAGGCCTGGCCTTTAGCAGGCATCGGAGAAAAGGGATGTGGAGTGCTGGGGATGCTGCAGATGTCTTGAGGTCCCTTAGCACATGCCTGGCCAGCAGTACCAAAATAGGAGAATAAATTATGTTGGAAAGGACTTCTGGAGATGTGCATGAATAGGAGGAGACTCACCCTGCCAGGCTGCCAGTGAAGGAGATGCAGGATTTTTTTAAAGAGGGAAACCCCTGAATCTGGCACATCGATTTTAGTGCAATAAAGCCTGCAATTTTCACATCTTAAATAGTTTGAGGCTGGGATAGCCAAGCTTTGCATTTAAAAACCAACCCCTTGCAGCAATGCAGCAAAGCCACAAGATGGTGCTGAGGGATTTGGAAAGTAAGCAAGCACCAGAAAGCAGATCTGGAAGAGAAAAATCTCTAAATACAAACTATGCCCTGGAGGAATAATAGGCTTAAAGTATTGTACTAAAAGTTTGAAACTCATAACACAACGAGAAGAACAAAATATGGCAGGGCACAATAAATAAGGCTTAAATAAATCCTGCGTTCTTTTGATGTTGAGAAGCTTTTTTTTTTTTTAAGGCTTTTTTTGCTAAAAATTAAAGAATATTTACCAGGAATTTCCCCTGTTGTTTGTCCCCATTGCACAAGCTGGTGGGAGCTGGCATTGCTCCATCCTCAGCTCTTGTTGCCTGTTGAGTCCCACGTTGGCAAAGACGGCACTTTGGCAATGTGGTGTGGGTGTAAACGTCCCCATAAAGGAGATTTTGTGGTTCCCTCTGGCTCTCTAGGTGTTGCCATTTACTTGCCTGTTTCTTCTTTTCAGAAAACCTGCAAGATGAACTGGGAAGAGGTGAAAAAGGTAAAAGGAAAATATTTAAGATGTAGCACCCTGAAGCAAAGACTTTAAATTGTGGTTGTAATTTGCAAAGCTGGTTTTGCAAAGCCAAAGAGAGGGGGAAAAAAAAGAAAAAAGGGCACTCTAGCTTTCTTCTTCTTCTTTTTTTTTTTTTTTTTAATTTCTTCTCTCTCAATGATTTCCAGATCCAGCCTGCTCAGTTCGAGAGTCAAAAGATGATTTTTCTAGCTGACGCCGGGGATCTGACAGCTAAGCTAGGTCCTTTCTGTCTGTTTATACTTAACAAAACTACAGTGAGGAACAGAAAGAACAGATATTTGAACCCAAAACCGGATTCATACCCTTTCAAGCCACAACCTGCTTTAAGTCTGCCAGATTTGCTCTGTGCCCCGTGGTCAGGCTCCTATTTCCCTCAGGGTTTGGGATGGAGGGTGTGAGCGCTCCATAATCTGCTCCAGTGCAAAGTCAGATGACTTAAATTCTGCGGAAAGCTGTTGAAATCATGGCTGTGGGCAGGCAGTTGCTTTCAGACCATGCCATGCTGGAGAAGACACGCTCACCAGCTCTCCTGGGTTGGCAAAGGAGCAAGTTCACATGAGAGGTCATGAATTTGCAACCGGCAAAACCAGCCCAGACTGACTCTTTCAATGCTGGACGAGCCTCTGCTTTGCTTCACCAGCAGCGGTGAGGACAGGGGAATGCCAGTGAGCCGGGAAACCACAGTGATGGGCTCTGCAGTCGTTCTCACACTAGCCTGATCCCTCCGACCTTGCACTCTGGTGGGTGCAAGGCATGGGCAGATGCTGTTAAAATCTGCCCCCATCCTCCAGCTCCCTTGATGTGAAGGTTACATAGCCATGCCTGGAGCAGCCAGAGTTACCTCAGCAAAGCCAAGCCCTCTTTTTGAAGAGAAGGCTTATTCTTGCTTTTAAGGTGGTGGTCTTCAGCATGGGGCTTGCAAACCCCTTGGGGAAGGCAGAGGAGGACAAGCCATGGGTTGGATCCTTTCCAAGGACCATCCAGCTTAGAGGGACCAGACTCTGCTCACAAAGATCCCCAGACACCTCTGGAAAATGCCAAGGGGTTGGCAAAGCAAAAGAAGAAAGGCTGATGATCACCGTTTAAAAGCAAAATGGCAAAATGACCCTCACTGCATGTCCATGGTGGTGTGTGTGCATGTGTAGAGGTATAACTCAGCTGGTGTGCTATACCAGCAAACCCTCTGAAAGCAGACTGGGCCACAGCGTATGCTGCAGAGAGCTGAGGGATCAAGGGGTGAAGAAGGGACCAGCCAAAACCTTGTAGCAGTTGTTGAATCATTCTCTTCTGACTGCCTTAGTTCGCCTTTTCCAAGAGCTTTGAATGCTCTTATTTTTGGCTGGTCTTTTTGTTTGTTTGTTTTTTTAATATGATGCCTGAGCTCCTGGCATCTTTTCTTTTTTTTTTTTTTTAAATCAAGCCAAATTGTCATTCACAGCTGAGTTGAAGCTCAGACCCAAATCCTAATGACTCCAGCAGCTGGAGATGCAAGAGGAAGGAAGGAAAACACCTTTTAAAGAAAAGATTGGCATCATGGAATTTTGTTCATTCAATCCATTTCCCCTAACTTTTGCTAATGGACACTCTGAAAGCACCTATCTCTTGGTCTGATATAATAACGCAAAATGCAGGAGAGATTATTTTAAAGCCAATCTCCCAGTTTTGGGGAGGAACCTGGTGCTTAAGTTTTGAAGGAAAAAAGGACTTACCCTTTCCTGTGGTTGCTATCACTTTTCCGACCGCTGTGAAACACCATGAAGCTTTCGATCCCATCATGGGTCTTTTTGGATTCCATATGCAATTTTCAGGCCCGAATCTATGGATTTTGAAAGACCATAAAGACCTTTAGCAAAATAAACTCTGGTGCAGCATCCAACACGTTTCAGCTCCTAAGGTCCCATCTTAGATTGCCCCAAAGGGTCTCATTCATTCATGGCAACTTTGCTGACTACAACCACAATTTGAGGTCGCTAACGCGCTTGCTGTTTCCTTTGATCCTGATTTTGGAAGGGGAAAAGATGTTAGTATCAAACTTCATCTACACGCATGTTTCTTTTGGGCTGTCCAGATGCGATCTGGTATGTAAAGATGCCCTTAGGTCATGGCTTTCTATGAGGACTTGTCATCGTGGGGTAGTTTGGGGACAGACAGTCAGCAATTTATGATCTGAGGGGTGTGCATACCCCATCTTGTGTGTTGTACATTAGATAAACCAGAAATAAAAACAAGAAACAAAAATTATCAGTTTCCTGGGGGAAAAAAAGTCTTGATCTAAGGTCCATTTTTACTGTATACAATTGCTAATCATTTGCATGTGGTTTTATTGTGTTCTTTGCTCCTAATGTCCTTATGTTGTTGTTATGCCATTTCTTAGCAGCAGCAGCATGAGTTTTGCCCTCCCAAGAAGGGAATTGGGGTGTCAGTGTAGGAAGACATATGAGTCCCCCCCGGTCAGTGTTTGAGGGGTGTTAGCTGGTGCCATTGCTGCAGGATCATGAGCTGATCAAAGAGCCAAAGACCACAATGCAGTTGTAGGTCTCCCTCTAGGACATCTTGAACCAGATCTTGGTCCTCATTTACTATGATTTGCTTTGCCATGTTGTTCTTCACCCTCAGCTGGTGGGGCTTCACCCCTAGTGAGGCTGCGAAAAGGTGAGCTAGATGCTCATCCTATATCTTTAACTGGGACCTTCCTCACCCACCTCCAAGTTTCTCACACACATAGCTTGTCCCTGTGTGCTGGTAGAGAGAAGCAGCGTATTTGTTAACATCTAAAATTACTCCTCTTAAAATTAGCACCAAGCCTCCAAGCTTCCTGCAGAGTCAATGGTGAGAGGAGGCATCTCAAGAACCTCAAAGCCAAGTCAATGTCTGAACTTGGTGAACTTGGCTTTCCTTCACCACAGACTGTCCAGGGAGATGAAGAGGAGCAGTTATTGAGATTGGGATGTGGTTATTGAGGTTGGGATGTGTTCAGCAACTGATAAAAACATCCCCAGCTTGGGCTTTTAATTGTTAAAGTTCTTATTGACTTACTATCACTGTCACTGCTGTCATCAACAGAGGACCTGACCCTGGACCCAGATTCAGCAAACCACCTCCTCATCCTCTCTGCAGACCTCAAGAGCGTAAGGATGGGCTGTAGGAAACAGGAGCTGCCTGACAACCCCAAGAGATTCGACACGAACTCACGGGTGCTGGCTACCACGGGCTTCAAGTCAGGAAGACATTACTGGGAAGTGGAGGTGGGGGCCTCGGACGGTTGGGCCTTCGGGGTGGCCAAGGAGTCCGTCAGGAGGAAAGGCCTCACGCAGTTTTCACCCGAAGAAGGGATCTGGGCAGTGCAGCAAAACGGAGGTCGCTACTGGGCGGTCACCTCGCCCCAACGCACGCCACTGTGCCTCAACCAGAAACTCAATAAGGTCAGGGTGTACCTGGACTATGAAGGGGAAGAAGTCTCCTTCTACAATGCTGACAACATGCAGCACATCTTCACCTTCAATGTCGCCTTTCAGGAGAAGGTCTTCCCTCTCTTTTCGGTCTGTTCCACTGTTACCTACATCAAACTGTGTCCCTGAGACTTCTCATGGGCTTCGCTGAGGACCTGTCTCCATGATCTTCACTGGATGGTGCCTGGACAGCAGCGATGAGCACGAGACTCTCGAATCAACCATGCAACCTGGTTTGTTGGTACATGGGCAGGCAGATAGCTGATAGATGGGTAACCAGGTAGTCAGGGAAAAATATCACAAGAAGGGTCTTCAGATCAGCTTATAACAGCGAACAGCTATTGAAATCATCAGCAATCCCCAGAAGGTTGTGGTCACCATCTTAAACCCATCTCTGAATTAACCCACCTCTTCAGCAAGAAGGAAACCACTGGTGATTGCTTTGTGGCTCCAAGTCTGATAAAGGACGGGTATTTTTCTTTTCTTGTGTGGCTCTAAGGATCAATATTAGAGCTGGTGGGGAGTTTTGGAATCGACCCTCCACCCCTTTAGAAGTGTCAATGACTTAAAAATGAAACTTTTAGTGGGTAAATGTCCTGTGGGAAAGGTAGAGAGAGTAACACTGAACAGGATACTTTGGACATCCATCCAAAGCTGGAATAGGCAAAGCTCCTTTCTGTTTGATCAAGTGAAATCAAATTAGGAAGTTTTGCTCCTCCTGAAGTGAATTTAATGGGGATTTTCCATTGTTTTATTATGCTGTTGCTCCCAACAAACTGTAGCCACCACCTCTGTGCCAAAAGTGGAAATCCTGCCCAGGTGCCTTCACTCCTACAAGATTTAGGAGGAGGTAATTAGGCTTATTAACTGCTCCTGGGGAGTGACTGAATTTCAGTGAGTCAGGATGCTCAGTGAGAATGCTTGCACTCTTGTGGTGGGCTGTGTGAGTGGTTATAAGGGTCTCAGCTGGGGTTTCTGGCTCTTTCTCTCTTGCTGGGAAGAAAGGTCCCCAATGAAGGATGGATGTCTGGTTACTTATTCCAGCTGGTGCTCCTAAAATCTGGGATAATAATTGTACTCCAAAGGCTATTTTTGTGATGTTGAGATGGTGGTCTGAGCTGTCCCAGGTGATCTAAGCCACATGGCCACCAAGATCTGACCTGTCTTGGAGTCAAGCTGGGGTTGAAGAGATGCTGTGGGTTTTTGGTTGCCCTCTCTATCAGCTCATGTAAGTGCTCTGTGCTTCAGTTCTCTGCCCATGGCTCCTCTGGGCAGGAGGGAGGTATTGCTGCTACTCTGGAAAAGACTGAAAGGTGGGGTTTTTTTTTGTGAAGCAACAAATGTTAATGTTGCTCAGGTGTGTTTGTCCTACTGGATGTAAGCAAGAACCATGTTTCTGAATTTTGGTGCTCCTGTGTAACTCCTCCTGAGATCCCCTCTATGCAGATAATGTTGTTTTCAAAATAACCCCTCAAGGTTGTCCTGCTTTGCCAATAGTAATGTAGACTGTGGGTGCTGAATCTTGTATTTCCTCAGGCTCTCTTTACTGCTCGGTTCTCAGCAAAATCACCCATTTACCTTTGTCTTCTGTTTTCTTTTTCTGGAAATTCTCACTCTTTGCCAAGACAGCAAATGTTTAACATGTGGCTTGCTTTGTTCACTGTTGCTTTTCCCAAAACTAAGCAGCCTTTAAAAAATAAGAAGTGTATTGTTGTCTGAAGCAATGAAAAATATGGTTTCTGGTTTTGGGCATTGCTGGTTGGCTTTTTAACCTTTTCTAGAAAACGTTAAACCTCTTTAGGAAATATGGGGGAGGGGAAAAGCTTATTTTTAATTAAGAACAACATTTCCTGGCCAGCTCTAAGATGAGAAAAAGACATTTCTGTGCATAGCTGATCTTCATATGTGCTCAAACCTACTGGCAAAACCCTGCTCAACTCCAATGTCAAGAAATTGTGGGTTGAACAAGTGTATTTCCTGTGTTTTAGGGTTTTTTAAACCCCTTCTGTGCAGTAAATTCATGTCACAGCAGCAGAATAAAATGAAAACATTGTAGTCCTCTCCTAGGGCACGCAGATCCTGCATGTGCAGATGGGTGGTTGCCCTAAACACCTTCAATTGCTTCCACCAGCTTGTGCCCTTGGTTGTGAAGACATGTGGTCTATCAAAGGCCACCTTAAGCTTGTGCAAAGGGTGAGATCAAAACCCAAACAGACCAGAAGCAGAATGAATCCATAAGAAAAACATCTTTATGTTGCTAACTCAGTGAAGAGGTGCTTTTTTTTTCCATGTTTACAGGTGTATCTTCCCATGCATCATTGAAGGTTTTCTCTGTGCACAGCTGAGCCCTTAGCTCTGTCCTAAATAATGGAAATCTGTCCGGTAGCTACTGGAGATGAAGCACAATCCATCTCCTATGAGATGTATTAATGCAGGATCAGGTGAACTTAAGATGCCATTAGTCATAAAAAGAGCTGGGGGTGACTGGTTTAGGCATGAACATCTCAATTTTCAGCTGGTGGGTTGTTTCCTACCCTGAGAGTCTACTTTTTTTTTGTTTTTTAAATGAGTTTGGCTTTAAATCCACATTATTTAAAGCTGAAGCAACTCTTATAAAGGTCAAGCTGTGAACAGGTGAGCAAATGCCTGAATTTTCTAAGCTCCATCCATTGCTGAAGCTATGCCACTGTAGAAATTGTATAAATAAACAAAAATCCCAAGCATAAGAAAGGCATTATTGGGAGACATGGTATTTCTTATGTTGTGACTTGGTGTTCCTCTTGTTTGTATGTGAGAAATGGTATTTCTGGAAACCATGGGAAACAAAAAACATCGCCTGAGTGGATTTGAAACCTCCCAGATTGTTCCTAGCCCATGTGCTGGAAATAAAATGTGAAGGTGCTACCTGTGCTCATCTTCTGTTTATTATTCCCAACTGCTAATGGGCTGGAGAACACCAGAATTGTGGTTTGAAGGATTGTCCTGCTCGGAATTTAAGTCTAAAGAAAGAATTTAAGTGAAAGCATATATATATATATAAAATATATATAGGCATGAAGGCATATATATTGGGGTGGTTTTTTTTTTTTTTCCCCCACATCTGTTTATTTAAGCACAAACCCAACATTTTGGCATATTCCTCAAATCAGAGCTGCAATAAAAAGCTGAAGATAAAGACCAAGCCAACATTTGCCTTTAGACAACCTTAGAGGGGAGAAATGGGCATCACCACCTGGGTTATTCCGGCAGCAACATGGAGCTTTCCTTGCTGCCTGACTTTGGCCAAACTGGAAAAAAAAAAAAAAAAAAAAAAGATGTTGGAGGCGCCAAGGGCTGAGCCCTGACTCTTGTAGTGGTTCAGTGTAGGGGCTGAACCCCAACTTTTGGTGTTATAGGGGAGCGGGGTGCACGATGGTGGTTTCTGGTTGCGCCATGCTCCTTGCTGCTGCTGTCTGTGTTTAGTGGAGCTGTCCCAGGCTGGTGCCTAGGACATGTTTTGGGGGGCGATGGAGATTTGGGGCAATGCAGCCAGTTTTAGGGTTCCCCCCGGTGACTATCACAGAACCGTATTTTTTTCTCCCTAAAAGCACTATTGTATTCCTTCACGCTGGGACCAGGGAGGGCCACAAGCAGCAACCAGGGGGGATCAGGAGTGGGGTGGACCCACTCCCAGCACCGACACAACACCAGAAAATCTCTTTTAACATGGCTCGTTGGTCTAGGGGTATGATTCTCGCTTTGGGTGCGAGAGGTCCCGGGTTCAAATCCCGGACGAGCCCCAGTTCTATTCTTCCACCTCTTATTTTCCCTGGTTGGTGTTGAGGTGGTTTGGTTATTTTTTTTTAAATAATATTTTTTTTAAATAAATATTTCAACCATTTAATTATTTTTCCCTTCCTTCCACAGCTTTTTGAAGTCCTGTTCCAGCTGCAACGCTTTTGGCAGCTCACTAGGAAAACCCATGGTAGGGAGAAAAAAACACCCCAGGTTTCAGAACCTTTTTTGCTGTTACGTGGCTCAGACAGGCGCCTGAGTTTCCCTGTTATTTGTAAATCAACCCTTCCCTGCTAATATCTTTTGTTACCCTCCCAAACCACACAAAGAAGAGGCCATTGCTGCACACAGCCTCCCCGGGCCTCTGCTTTTGCATAAATCTCACGGTTTGTGCACAGCGGTGTAAATTCAGCATTTCCCATTGCACAAAAGCTCTGGATTACACAGGAACGCTCCAGATCTTGCCCTCATGGGCTGTTACCTCTCCTCTGCTGATCTTGGCTCCATCCCTATAGAAAAACAAACAAACAAAATTATTAATAGCAACCATGAATAAGCAGCTCCTGCTGTGTGTAACTCTAGAAAGAAAAACTGTTCAGGAGCTGGGGTGAATCAAGGTCGGAACAAGAGGTGTGTAAGCGAGAGAAATAAGAGAGAATTACTTCTTTCCCCCAGAGAAACACAGAAAACTCTGGTTCATTTTAACAGCTTTGCCAAAGAAGGATGAGCAAGAGGTGCTGTGAGCTGCATTATAATCCTCTCTTCTTCCCCAAAGAAATATACTATTAATTATTTCCCAAGTTATCTATATATAAAGAATATGAAGTTACTCAAGCAAAAGTGCAGAAAAATAATGAAGGGCAGTCCAGTGCCTGTGTATGGCTGTGTGCACACCCTCATCACCACCAGCCTTGGCAGGAAGGTGGGAACAGCACAGAAATAATACAATTATGGCCAGAAATAATGCAAAAAAATCACATTACCAAGGCTTTTTCTGCCCCTTGAAGCTGCTGAACCTCCATTGCACCCTGCAGCAGGGAGTTCGCCAGCTCAGCCAAATCCTGCAGCTCCTTTTGGCTGCTCCAGCTGCTGATTTCTCATCCTGAGCAGCAAAAAGTAATTTTTTCCCCCACTGAGCGTGATGTTATGGGTCTTGTTTTAGAGACCTGAGCGTCGCTGGTCCGTGCACAAGCTGTGTGCATGCACAGGAGCTTACAGACGCATTTTTCCCTCCAAAACTGCCAAGTGGGGGGAAACACATGGAAAAACCAGGTCCAAAATGCCCTTAATGCCCTGGGCCGGGTGTTGGGGTGCAGGAGACCATGGAGTGTGGGGGGGCTGCCCCCCACATGTGGGTTTCTGTAGTGTAGTGGTTATCACGTTTGCCTAACACGCGAAAGGTCCCTGGTTCGAAACCAGGCAGAAACACCTCCCTTTTTTCCCCCTTTTCCTGGTGGGTAAAAAGCAATTCAACTGGTGCAAAAGGAAAAAAAAAAAAAAAAAAAAAAGCCCCTCATTTTTTTTGACCAAAACGCTGTTCACCACCACCCCCCCCAAAGATGATGGGGATGAAAGGGGATCAGTAGGAGGGCTAATGAATGCCTGGATTTTAAATGCTCCTAGTTTGCGTCGCGAGAAGGAAAAAAGAAGGGGAAATACGAATGGGAATGGAGAGAAAAAAAGGAGGAAAAAAACCTTCCTGGCAGCGGTGGGATTCGAACCCACGCCCCCGAAGAGACTGGAGCCTTAATCCAGCGCCTTAGACCGCTCGGCCACACTACCCTGGTGGTAGCAGTGCTGCTGGTGCCTTCCTCCACTGTCTTCATCTTCATCCTTATCCCCATCCCATTCCTCATTCCCATCCCCATCCCATTCCTCGTCCCAAAGCTCCTGTGTGCCTGGCTGAGGACAGACACAACCCACACTGACAGCAATCAGAGCTCAACCCTGCACTTTCCTTGGTGACGTTTTCTTGGAAAACTTCTTTGCTGGGTTGTTTGAAAACCTGTAACTGCAAGAACCAAGAAATCGCTGGACATTTGCAATTTCTCAGTCCCTCAGCCCTTTCAGCTGTTTACCACAGTCAACCCATCAGGGAGGTTTTTCTTCCTCGTTCTTGCAAAATTCAGCTGCTAAGTACATTACCATTACACTGATCTGGAGAAAATTCATTTCCAGCAGTACCACCACTGTAACCTCATCTTCATCTGTTTGTTCTGTTCTACCTCTTGGCTTCTAAGGACAGCCACACATCAAAGTAACTCACAGAAATGCTGATGGAGTAAGAAATATTGAGCTACATATAGATGCATGTTTTTCCAGGATGCTTTCCCGGGAGCTAAGGTCAACGAGCTTGGGATCTCACGCCAGGAAGCCCATGATTTGCAGTCCACATGCTGTGCAGATGAGTTTCAGCCTTTCTCATTCATTCCCACACTTCCAAAACTGCCCCTTGTGCTTACCCTGGCTACCAGGCTCTTCTTAGCCCTTTTACCTTACACATAACTGTGTGTTACACACCATGGAAAAGGGCCCCTTCTTACCCCTAACACAGCAAGGCAGCCAACTCTTGGGCTCCATGGAGGACCGTGGCTTCAAACCCGCACCTACCCCGAGCCCCAGCTTTGAAAGCTCCTGCAAAAGTCTTACAGGCATTTCCCCAGAGACAGAGGGAAGGGAGCAGAGTAAAAAAAAAAACCAGACTAACCAATCCCACGAGCGCAACAGTCACACACACAAAAAACCCCTCATCATTTTCCTACACCCTGGAGCTTGCTATTTCCCTTCAGAAAGGCCTCTCCCTTTCTCTCTCCCCTTCCTTTTCCCTCACACCCTTTCCCCTCCCTCCCTCTGTCCTGATCCCCGTCCCATTTCTCTCTCACTCCGCTCTCCCGCTGCCTTTTCTCTCTCTCTGCCCCCCTGCCCGTGTCTGTCTGTCCCTCTGTCCTCCTTCCTGCCCTTCTCCTTCTCTCTCTGTCCCTCTGCTTAGCGCTATTTCCCTTCCTGCACCTCCCCGGCCCCCTTCCCCTCCATCTCTTTCCCGCTCTATCCCTGTGCCGGCTCCTTAACAGGATTTTTCCTTCCTCCACTCCCTGCCCAGCTCCTACCCTGTTCTCCTCGTCCCTCTGTCCCTCTCCGGCCACCCCACCGCCCTGCCCCACCCCGCTCTACCGCTCCTTCTCCCGACTCCACCGGGGCTCTGGGGCCGGGACAGCCCCGAGAAGGCGGCCATGAGCCTGAGGGGCCGAGCTGGGGGACGGTGTCCCCTCAGGGTCAAAAAGTGGGAGGGGCGCCCCGCGGCATGCTGGGAGTTGTAGTCCTGGGACACGGGGCCGCCGGGCGGCCGCCTTTGTTCCCAGGGCATGCTGGGAGTTGTAGTCCTGGGGAAAGGGGGCTGCCGGGCAGCCATGTTGGCTCCCAGGGCATGCCGGGAGCTGTGCCTTCCCGCCATTTTGCGGTCGGGAAGCGCAGCCTCTGCTGCAGCTGCGGCCCGGCTGAGGTGAGGGCTGGGGCTGCCCGTGAGGCGAGCGAGGCCCTTGGGTGGGCGTTGGGGTGTGTCCTGCCCGTTGACCCCCCGGGGTGGTGGTAGGGGAGCTTCAGGCTGGAGCCGGGCCCGGCCGAGGCAGCCCCAGAAGTTACCTGAGGAGATGGAGACAGAGCCCCCCCGGGCACAGGTACCGGGCACCCTGTGTCCCAGAGCCCCCCTGAACCACCACAGCTTGTTTAATTACTACAATAATAGGAGTAGAGTGTTTTTCTCTTAAGTCTTACAGTGCTTTCGCTACAACTGCCCTGTTGAGGGACTGGGAATATTCAGCTGCCGTGGAAAACTACCAGCCAGATGATTCTTGTTCACGCCTTGTTTCCCTTGCTAGAAAACACTTCATTTTAAAATACATCCTTGCCATCAGCAAGATCCAGGCAGTCGGGATTGTTTCCTGTGGGGAGCAGGGGTGGCAGAGCTGAACACTTCTCCCTGCAAGTGCTCAGCCAGGGGTTTCGCAGGTACCGTCAGCCCTACTAGGAGTTTGCCATCCTCGCTACGCCGCTGCTTTGGCAGCCGCTTTGGGACAGGAGGGGACAAATGTCCTGGCTTCCCAGCTGGAGTCTGGCAAGTTCACTGGGTGAGGTATGGACCTTAACGTGTAATGCAAACCCAGAGTCCTGCAGGAGTGAAAAAAAGAGTGTAGTATTCTCTGGGGGTTTTTTTTGTGGGTTTTTTGGGTGGGGTTTTTTTTAGATCTCTGGGATTCATATGACCTTTAATAGCCAGTTGGTGGGATTTAAGCCTACATTTAAAGTTAAGCACGTGCAACTACTACCCTGAGGTGCAGCTGGAATCCACTTCTGAGCTCCTGTTTCCACCACACTGGAGAGAGCAAATCTTTTTTTTTTTTGGTGATGAAAGCAACTCAGGCAGTTGCACTGAAGTGCAGCACCTTTTTTAACCTCAGGCCTAAAGCAGCACCGGTCCTACTGCATAACACATCCTTCCCCAGGCTTTCAAAAAATGGAAAGGATACATCAAACCGACCCCACAAAGATATCCTGCGCTTTTTTTATCTCACCTGGCAGATAAATCTCTCACTGATACCCACAAATAGCAGAGCTGTTGCATGTAAATGTAATATATAGACAGTGAGATCTTCCTTTCTTTTAAGTCCCCCCCCAGGCCATGTCTCTCCTTTATTTTTTGGCATTAAGTAAGCATTTGGATTAAGTAAGCACCCCACTTTTAAGTTTCTGATGTTGACCTATCATGGTGTCAGGAACCTGAGGTGTGGCACCAGCATTGGGCTTCTGGCCTGCAGACCCGCTAGCGGTGTCCTTGCTCATCCAGGGAAGTTGTTATTGAGTGTGTTTTTTCTCATGGCATGGCTTGCCTGTGATATGTTAGGGCGTAAGGCAAAGACAACTGCTGTTTGCAGGTGAATGTGACTGTTGCAACATCTACACTCACAGCTACAGAGCTAAGTGGGCAACAGCGTTCCTGTCCAAATGTGTAAGATTCCCAATATTTTCACATTTCTGTGTCAGGAGAAAAGCATCTGGGCCAAAAAGCTTTTTAGCGAGGCAAAGGGTGGAAAAAAGGCACTTCCTAGAATAGCCAATATCCTGATAGAGATGCAATTTTTGTTTTTAGAAAGAAGCTTCATTCTGCACCCAGGTGAAAGTTAGTTGAACGTGGTACCTGCTGGCCTTCTTTCTGCTTGGTTCTTCCTCAGTTCTTTCTTTTTTCTGATTGAAAAATGACAGCGATGAACAAGCCAGCCAGCTGAGTTTCTAACCAGACCAATCCTAACAAAGTACGTCATTCCCAAATGGTGAGATGGTTGTAAGCTCCATCCATAGTAAAAACTGTTGAGAAGTCACAAATCATCTCCCATTCTGCAAGTCAAATTCTTGACTATTTTCTCACTACTGTAGATTTAACTGTAAATTGCTTTAAAATAACACTTAAAATTCACAATTTTTCATACCAGTAAGTTCTTGGTGCCATAAGAGAAACGTTGCAATGCTGAGGCTGCACAGGGTGGTCTTGCCCAGGGGTGTAAATCAGAAGTGAAAAAATCTCTCAGTGCAACTGAGGGTAAGCCGGGAAGAGGAAAGAGGAGAAGAAATGAGGTGCTGAGGACAGTCTTATTACGGCAGGAAATGAGATGTATGCAATGGCACTATCTGTGCATCCACTCTCTCCAGTAATTATTTTAACGCTTGGATCGGGTTCAGCCTGGCAGAAGTTAGAAGTCCTGGTGATAATAAATTTCCTGGGAGTGTGTGGAGAGCAGCTGAGTACAAGAAACAAGCTCGAATTAGTGCTTCTGTCAAGCCAAGGCAACAGCATGAACCTTTTAAAGATAACGGAAATTGATAGGAAAAGTATGGTTGTTCTAACCACAAAATAATTGGTACGTACAGCGTCTAACATTAATCAGAGGTGTCGTTTGCAACAAAAATAACTGACACAAGCTAAACAGTATAAAATGCAGTTCCCCTGGTGTCTGGGAAGGATCTGGTATCTCTTCTTAAAGTACCTGCACATGTTGTGTCCCTGTCTGCACTTATGTTCCATGCTAAGTAGCAATTTGTGCTCGATCAAGCACCGCTATTCTGCAGTCTCAGGTCTTTGACTGCACTGTGAAATAAAATATAGTGTTAAGTTTTTGTTGCTAACCCTCTTTTGACATATCAGTGGGCAAATGAAAGCCCTTCCAAAAAGTCTTAGCCTGTTGTACTGATCCTAGGAAAGATTTTCCTTGTGAAAAATTATTCAGGATCACTATTTCACAGACCACCCTTTTACATGTCTCTGGGGAAAGCAGATACTGTTCATTGTCCAGGTGTGCTGGGACTCATCTGCATGCTCTTAGGTACCAGGAGTCTTTCTGTATGATGGATCACAAATTTAGCATGTTGAAGTTTGATATCGAAACTGAAGAGTTAGGTAATACAAACATAATTGTTTTCCTGACAGATCTCTTCAAGCAAATCACAGCCTGTGTTCCCGGGAGCTGTCAAACAAACCAAGTCTGCGTTGTTTCAGTTTGCTGAGGTGTAATGGCTGAAATATGGTGGGAGAGGATGGGAGGAAGCAAGGAACCAGTAAGAGTTGTCACTGAATGGCTAAGCACCCTGTCTGGTAAGGGATTCCCATCTGTAGACGTTTACCTTCATGATAGCATTGTGTTAAGAAAATCAGGGTGGGGGCGGAATAACCATTGATTGGATGAGATGATAGCCGGTTCTACCAGCTGTAGCATGCACAAAAGATACTGGGCTTGGGAACATTACCTGGCCTTCCCTACCAAAGGACCACTGCAGATTTTTTTTTTTTCCAAATGACATTTTAATTTACATCTAGAAAAACAGCAAATAAAAGACTTTCTGAAATGACACTAAGCACTGCCTATGGAAGAGGCTGCAGCAGTGCAAAATGGCAACTGCCCTAGAGGCGGGAATCCTTTGAAAACTAAACTTGCAGGTCAAAGGAAGTTTATCACAACAGCTATGAGGATATGTAGCAGCATTGTTTGGTGATTTATAAAGCCTATAAATTACCCTTAAGTGTGTAAGTTCTTCTCCTTTCTCCATTTATTGAACATTTGGAGTTCTTAAAGATGGCTTTTAAGAATTTCTTCTCCCACGTGCTTAATGTGCCTCTCTGAATTGATTTTCCACACCTATACTCTTGCCCATTTGGGGGATTCTGGTACTGCTTACAGAATCAGTTATGCTCACTGTATATTCAGGGTGTGTCTGAGAAGACCGGGATTGGAGCTGGTGCTATCGTGGAGGAGCGTAACGAGATGAGAAGATACCCAGTTCGTCATTCCGTGTACTCCAGAGGACTGACTACCTACAACGTGCTTCCTTCTGTTAAATGGTAAGCTAATTGTGTGCTGTGTGGTTTTAGCTTGGCTAGGATGGGCCTTGATGTGTTTCTTAGGAGGTTCAAGCAAGAAAAAAACAATTTACTGATTCAGGTGCCATAAAATCCCTGAATACAAACAGTCCTCTAAAAGATACAATAGAGTTAATATCTCTAATCATGAAGATGTTTGCCTGTGTGCCATCTTTTTTTAAAGTTACAAGTTAAATTGGAAAGTTCTGAGAAAATGAGTGGAATTGAGCAGGATGAAACCGCGTGCTGAAGCCAAGCTTTTAAACCCAGTAAAAGACATAAGCTGGAGAACATTTCCTGTGAATTTTATTGCAAAGTCTTGCAGAAGTGAATCTGCTAACTGAGTTTCAAAAATCTTAGCCATCTTACATTTTAATTAAACAGCAATTTTAGGTATCTGCAGAGTTGAACGGGATACAAATTGCCTTTACTACAGCATTTTCAAATTGTCTTTTAAAACCTGACTTAGCCACACTTTCAAAATTTCACAGAACCTAAAATTATTTCCTCTCCTAAATGAGCAAACAACAAACCTGAAAACTGTCATAGGGATGTGGCGGTGCATTTTGTTGCAAACCACTACGCTGAGCCAGCTCATTTGGCACGTTGGAGTGCGTGTGTGAATTATCAAATGTTAGGTGGAAGAGGTGCTTCGAAAGTTAATTAGAAACTGGGGAGGACAGTTTTAAAGTCAGGGTTAACGCATTTTTTCTTGTAAAAAATATTCAGGTGTGTGCAGTCTGGAGGGGGTTGTGTTTTTGGGTTGTGTTTTCAGTGTCTGGAAATAAGGGACAGAAATCAAGAAGATTGTACCTTGATTTCATTTAGGTTGTTCCAGGAGGAAGTACTGAGAATGCTACAGAAGTTCTTTAAGCTTTCTCCCCGCCCGCCGCTATTAAAGCTGCTTGTGCTCTTTCAAATATAAGGGCTTTCATTTGCACGGGGTGTCTTTGTCAAGTTGGGCAAAAATCCCGTGCCTTACTGTGCCACTTCTTGCTGCATTTAGTAAGCTAAAATATGGTAAGCAATGTGCAGTAGGCTGCTGTCAGCAATGTACAGTGCGACAAAAGAAAAGAGGGAGGGAGACAAAGCAGTTATTTAGCCAGCAGCTAAGTAGACCTGTGAAGAAATGTGAGGTGTGCTGTGGTCTGATGTGCCTGGAGACTTTTGGCAGCCACCCCAGCTCAGTTTTGGTTCTGGCTGGATGATCTTCATCATTTCCCTTTCTCTTCGCCGCCTTTGTGGCATGGTAAGAGTGCCTCTTTGTGAAACAGGGATCCCATTGAGTAGATTTGGCATTTAAAATGGACACCTTTACCCCAGGAGTACAAGTCCCCTGTCACTCAGAAACAGCTCATTATATGTAGGCGTAGCATGGGATTCTTTCTTTCCTTACAGCCTCGGTTAGCCTTTCATCCGTTTGTCTGTCCCAAGTGCTATAGTTGTCAATTAAAGCTGTTGAGGATATGGCTAATGAGGCCTGCCCAGTGGCTTGCCACAACACGCGATGAAAATCTCAGGACTAAGACTTTGTTGGGTCCTGCCGGCGTGCAGGCAAGTGCACTGGTCTTCCAAGACGATGTGACATTTTCATCAGAGTTTGTTTTTTCTTTTTTCATTTTGGAGTGTTGCCAAGTTACGCTCTTGGCTTTCCCGTTCTGCTCTGATCTTGCAGATACTTGGGCCTTCTTTTGTCCTTCTCATTTGTACCTTTATGGAAAGCCATTACGCAGGCCCGCGATTTCTGAGCAGTGGTCTGCGTTCCTTAGGCGTTTGACTACTGCGACCCTGGGACAGCAGAAAGGCTGGTAACACTTAGTCAGGGACACCAGAATTTTTTTAGACGTCCTCTTACAGGATGGCAGCAGGCTTTGAGTAGTGCTGTTCTGGAGCAAGGCTGTTGCTGAGTCCAGCCTGACTTTTTGGAAGTCAGCGTTAAAAGTTGTGACTGTGAAGCTTGCGAAACCATAATTTGGGGGAAGGACAGGTGCTTGTCCACAGGAATACAGAGTTTGTGCTGCAGCTGGTGGAAAAAGTGAAGCTGAGTCTGTCAGCATGATGTTTCCATGATCTGTCTCTCAGTGATTGCTCAAATGGATTCCTACAAGCCTAATTTAATATACAAAGTGAATGTTAAAGGCTCTGATTGAAACTGAGAAAAGCACGGCAGACACGCTAAGCACATTCTCCTTATCTCTAGCTCTTGTAGTACATTAGTGCTATTGATTTTTTCCAATTTTGGAGATCTCTGCAATGTTAGATTGTAATTGGATAAATAAAATACGAGAGATTCAGCTTAACTTTTCGGATAGCAGTTCAGGACTTGGTTTGGAGCATCCCAAATAAACTGTGTTCGTTATCACCTTGAGGGTGTCTTAGGTTTGCAAGGTTATTTGGCAGACATCCGTGCTGTGCCGCTGTAATTCCAAGCCGCAGATGCTGTGCACCGGAGGGGACTGGACCGCTGTCTCCGTGCTGCTGGCATGGCAGGGGTCTGGTGTGTGGGAGCCTGACTGCTTCAGCACACCGCATTTCTCTGCTCTTCCATCTCTGTGTGGATTAATTAACTTCATCTTCCCCCCTCCGCCTTCCCTGTGTTTTCCTTTTTGATATTTCACAGTATTTCGCATGTGGTGATAAACTAAAATGCAGAAGCGGGTTAAATTATTTTTTAAAAAACTTCTGCGAATTTCTAAGTTTCTCAAAACAGTTGGAGCAGCCACTCTGCAAGTCTGAAGCGTGGGAGGCTGTCGCTGGTCAGCTCTGCTGAGTCTCTTGCTGTGCCTAAATGCGCGCTTTTGTCTTTAGCCCTCGGCGCGGAGGCACGAGAGGGAAGCGGGGCAGTGGTGGGGGTGCGCGCCTCACCTCCACAAAACAAGGGGACCGCTTCTGTCGCAGAGGGCTAACGGCACTAACAAGGCTTGGCTGTAAGCGGCGTTTGGAGCCTTGAGCTGTAATGGTCAGAGCTTGGGAGATGCTGTGAAAAGCTGTAGCTTCCAGGCAGGAGACATAAAGATAGCATCGTTAACCTATTTTCTTTCCTTTATGGCAATGATGGGTTGATTTCTTTGTGGGCCTGTGTTGGTTGAGAGCAATGAAAAGTGAGTTTGGGGGATAGAGGGAGCTAGAAGGTTGTAAACGCTTCAGTTCCCCAGTCTCTAGAACTCCACCTCGCTCTAAGGAAGCAAGTATAAGGAACCTGCAAGCCTGATCAGAGATTATGGTCTACATCCTTAATACCAGAACATTTTCTTCTCTGTACTAATGGCCAATCCTGAGCCTGATGCTTTTAATTTCTTTAGAAAAAGATAATTTCTTTGCACCTAGCTCAAAACTTCTTTACTGAAAGAGTGGTCAAGCATTGGAACAGGCTGCCCAGAGAGGTGGGGGAGTCCCCATCCCTGGAGGGGTTCAAAAAACGGGCAGAGGTGGCACCTGGGGACATGGTTTAGTGGGCATGGGGGTGTTGGCCTGATGATCTTAGAGCTCCTTTCCAACCTTAACGATTCTATTCTAGTTTTCCTTTCATTCAAAAATAATCCAGCCACCAAGCCAGGAAACATGAAATTATTCCTCTCCCCTTAATTGGTTTAGTGGTGCACTTGGTAGTGTTAGGTTAACGGTTGGACTGGATGATCTTCAAGGTCTTTGCCAACCTAAACAATTCGATGATTTGATGATTCTATAAGATGGCGCTCGTTACGTTAACCATATTACCAGGGGTCAGGAGCAGGGGGTACCGGTCAGAAGTGCGATTGTTAATTGCTTTTCTGAGTGCTGGGATGGCAGCAATTCAGGGCCCAAATGCCAGGTTAGGCTTGAGGCCACTATTTGGGGTGAAAAAACCCGATTTTGGGGTTTCCCCCTGGTGACCACCATAGAGAGGGATATTAGTGTGTTGGCTCCATAGCTCAGGGGTTAGAGCACTGGTCTTGTAAACCAGGGGTCGCGAGTTCAAATCTCGCTGGGGCCTCAAACCTTTCACTTTGCTTTTTGGTTTTTCTCCCCAAAAGCACTCTCGTTTTCCTCCACCCTGGGACTGGGCGGGGCCGCTGGTGGCGGGCAGGGGGGAGCAGGGGCTGGGGCGGACCCGATCCCAGCACCGACACCCACACCGGGAAAATGATTTTTATCACGGCTCGTTGGTCTAGGGGTATGATTCTCGCTTTGGGTGCGAGAGGTCCCGGGTTCAAATCCCGGACGAGCCCTAATTTCATTTTTCCCTCTGCCTTCCGCCTCTATTTCCCTGCCTTCCGCCTCTATTTTCAGTGTTTGGTTTTTGTTTTGGTTTGGTTTTTAATAATAATTTTTAAAATAAATATTTTAGCCATTTTAATTAATTATTTTTCCCTTCCCTCTGTAGCTTTTTGACGTCCCGTTCCAGCTG